>NC_081318.1:56110947-56413125 GCF_026419965.1 Kogia breviceps
TTCCCATGTCTTATATCCCTTGTCTTAAAATTTTTGATTAACCCCAGAATGACTTTGGCTGCTATCACCCAAAGTGGTGAGAAATTAATTTCTTAGGCATAGAGAGGAATGTTGGGTATGTGGGATCTTTTCTTTTTTAATCTAGAAAATAAAAAGCGCTCTTAGGAGTCTTTGCCTAAGATGTGATCTTAGAATAATTTCACTCTGGTATCGTTTGCAAAAAAAAAAAAAAAAAAAAGTGTTTTCATTTTCTTAAAAAGTGAAACTTGTTACCTTTGATAATCAGATTTTTGGGGGGCGGGGGGTACGTGGCCTCTCACTGCTGTGGCCTCTCCCTCTGCGGAGCACAGGCTCCAGACGCGCAGGCTCAGAGGCCATGGCTCACAGGCCTAGCCGCTCCGCGGCATGTGGGATCTTCCTGGACCAAGGCATGAACCCGTGTCCCCTGCATCAGCAGGCGGACTCTCAACCACTGCGCCACCAGGGAAGCCCAATCAGGTTTTTAAAACATAAACATAACCTCTCCCATCCTGTTCTTGAACTGATGATTTGTAAGCAAACATCTCATAATCTTTAAGTTCAATTGAGAGCCACCTCAAGGCAGTCATGCATGAGGACACGTGTATTGTGTCTTCCGCTGGTACTGCCCTTTCTCCAAACATTTTCAAAATTTCTCTTTGGTAGAGTCATCTCTGAGCCAAAAGAAAAATTGTTCTCTTCATTATAGTTACAAATCATCCAAAATATTATTACAAAGTTTTATAACCCACTCTATCTACCAGGCCTGGTTCCACATCATTTCAGACTATTTTCAAAAATTCTCTCAAATTAATTCCCCAAAACAAAAATTTGCAACGATATTTTGAAAAACTTCTACTCTTACTTGACTAGTAGGTTGCTTGACCACTACCCTGATTCAGGGACATGTGTTTTTATTTCCAACAATAAAGAAATAGGGCATTTTACCTTTCACATTTAAAACTGTCATTAATACGTTATATCTTCATGGAGGAATCAAGACTTAAAATACATACAATAATATAATGTTAATAAAAATAGAAACTAGCTACATACTAAGGTCATTTTAGTTAACTGTCATAATTTAAATATTAGAAAATTAATTTTTCTTGATCCAAATTAGTGAAACCTCAAAAAAGATTGTCTCAGTAGAACATCATTTAAGAGGACAATGTCATTTTCAGACATGTTCTGAAATTTGAACTCATTTTGTAGTAGAATTACAGAATGACATTTATTTTTTAACATCTTTATTGGAGTATAATTGCTTTACAATGCTGTGTTAGTTTCTACTGTATAACAAAGTGAATCAGCAATACATATACGTATATCCCAATATCTCCTCCCTCTAGTGTCTCCCTCACACCCTCCTTATCTCACCCCTCTAGGTGGATAAAAAGTACCGAGCTCATCTCCCTATGCTATGTGGCTGCTTCCCACTAGCTATCTATTTTACATTTGGTAGTGTATATATGTCCCTGCCACTCTCTCACTTCATCCCATCTACCTTTCCACCTCCCTGTGTCCTCAAGTCCATTCCCTATATCTGTGTCTTTATTTCTGTCCTGCCACTAGGTTCTTCAGAACCTTTTGTTTTTTTTAGATTCCATATATGTGTGTTAGCATACAGTAATTTTCTCTTTCTGACTTACTTTACTCTGTATGACAGTCCATTATCCTCATTACAAATAACCCAATTTCGTTTCTTTTTATGGCTGAGTAATATTCCATTGTATATATGTGCCACATCTTCTTTATCCATTCATCTGTTGATGGACACTTAGGTTCCTTCCATGTCCTGGCTATTGTAAATAGGGCTGCAGTGAACATTGTGGTACATGTCTCTTTTTGAATTATGGTTTTCTCAGGGTATATGCCCAGTAGTGGGATTGCTGGGTCATATGGTAGTTCTATTTGTAGTTTTTTAAGGAACCTCCATATTGTTCTCCATAGTGGCTGTATCAATTTACATTCCCACCAGCAGTGCAAGAGTATTCTCTTTTCTCCACACCCTCTCCAGCATTTATTGTTTCTAGAGTTTTTGATGATGGCCATTCTGACCAGTGTGAGATGATATCTCATTGTAGTTTTGATTTGCATTTCTCTAATGATTAGTGATGTTGAGCATCCTTTCATGTGTTTGTTGGCAATCTGTATATCTTCTTTGGAGAAATGTCTATTTAGATCTTCTGCCCAGTTTTGGATTGGGTTGTTTGTTTTTTGATATTGAGCTGCATGAGCTGCTTATATATTTTGGAGATTAATCCTTTGTCAGTTGCTTCATTTGCAAATATTTTCTCCCATTCTGAGAGTTGTCTTTTCATCTTGTTTATGGTTTCCTTTACTGTGCAGAAGCTTTTAAGTTTCATTAGGTGCCATTTGTTTATTTTTGTTTTTATTTCCATTTCTCTAGGAGATGGGTGAAAAATGATCTTGCTGTGATTTATGTCATAGAGTGTTCTGCCTACGTTTTCCTCTAAGAGTTTGATAGTGTCTGGACTTACATTTAGGTCTTCAATCCATTTTGAGTTTATTTTTGTGTATGGTATTAGGAAGTGTTCTAATTTCATTCTTTTACATGTAGCTGTCCAGTTTTGCCAGCACCACTTACTGAAGAGGCTGTCTTTTCTCCATTGTATATTCTTACCTCCTTTATCAAAGATAAGGTGACCATATGTGCAGGGGTTTATCTCTGGGCTTTCTATCCTGTTCCATTGATCTATATATCTATATTTGTGCCAGTACCATAATGTCTTAATTACTGTAGGCTTGTAGTATACTCTGAAATCAGGGAGCCTGAATCCTCCAGCTCTATTTTTCTTTCTCAAGATTGCTGTGGATATTCAGGGTCTTTTGTGTTTCCATACAAATTGTGAAATTTTTTGATCTAGTTCTGTGAAAAATGCCATTGGTAGTTTGATAGGGATTGCATTGAATCTGTAGATTGTTTTGTGTAGTATAGTCACTTTCACAATGTTGGTTCTTCCAATCTAAGAACATGGTATATCTCTCCATCTGTTTGTATCATCTTTAATTTCTTCCATCAGTGTCCTATAGTTTTCTGCATACTGGTCTTTTGTCTCCTTAAGTAGGTTTATTCCTAGGTATTTTATTCTTTTTGTTGCAGTGGTAAATGGGAGTGTTTCCTTAAATTCTGTTTCAGATTTTTCATCATTAGTGTATAGGAATGTAAGAGATTTCTGTGCATTAATTTGGTATCCTGCTACTTTACCAAATTCATTGATTAGCTCTAGTAGTTTTCTGGTAGCATCTTTAGGATTCTGTATGTATAGTATCATGTCATCTGCAAACAGTGACAGTTTTACTTCTTCTTTTCTGATTTGGATTACTTTTATTTCTTTTTCTTCTCTGATTGCTGTGGCCAAAACTTCCGAAACTATGTTGAATAATAGTGGTGAGTGTGGGCAACCTTGTCTTGTTCTTGATTGTGGTGGAAATGGTTTCAGTTTTTCACCATTGAGAATGATGTTGGCTGTGGGTTTGTCATATATGGCCTTTACTATGTTGAGGTAAGTTCCCTCTATGCCTACTTTCTGGAATAGTATCATAAATGGGTGTTGAATTTTTTCAAAAGTTTTTTCTGCATCTATTGAAATGATCATATGGTTTTTCTCCTTCAATTTGTTGATATGGTGTATCACATTGATTGATTTGCATACATTGAAGAATCCTTGCATTCCTGGGATAAACCCCACTTGATCATGCCATTTGATCCTTTTAATGTGCTGTTGAATTCTGTTTGCTAGTGTTTTGTTGAGGATTTTTGCATCTATGTTGATCAGTGATATTGGCCTGTAGTTTTCTTTTTTTGTGGCATCTTTGTTTGGTTTTGGTATTAGGGTGATGGTGACCTCATAGAATGAGTTTGGGAGTGTTCCTCCCTCTGCTATATTTTGGAAGAGTTCGAGAAGGATAGGTGTTACCTCTTCTCTAAATGTTGATAGAATTCACTGGTGAAGCCATCTGTCCTGGGCTTTTGTTTGTTGGAAGATTTTAAATCCCAGTTTCAACTTCAGTGCTTGTATTTGGTCTGTTTATATTTTCTACTTCTTCCTGGTTCAGTCTTGGGTGGTTGTGCTTTTCTAAGACTTTGTCCATTTCTTCCAGGTTGTCCATTTTATTGGAATATGGTTGCTTGTATTAATCTCTCTTGATCCTTTGTATTTCTGCAGTGTCACTTCTCCTTTTTCATTTCTAATTCTATTGATTTGAGTCTTCTCCCTTTTCTTCTTGATGAGTCTGTCTAATGATTTACCAATTTTGTTTATCTTCTCCAAGAACCAGCTTTTAGTTTTATTGATCTTTGCTATCATTTCCTTCATTTCATTTTCATTTATTTCTGATCTTATCTTTATGATTTCTTTCTTTCTCCTAACTTTGGGGGTTTTTTTGTTCTTCTTTTCTCTAATAGCTTTAGGTGTAAGGTTAGGTTTTTTATTTGAGTTGTTTCTTGAGTTAGGATTGTATTGCTGTAAACTTCCCTCTTAGAACTGCTTTTGCTGCATCCCATAGGTTTGGGGTCATTGTGTTTTCATTGTCATTTGTCTCTAGGTATTTTGGGATTTCCTCTTTGATTTCTTCAATGATCTCTTGGTTATTTAGTAGTTTATTGTTTAGCCTCCATGTGTTTGTATTTTTTAAAGATTTTTCCTGTAATTAATATCTAGTCTCATAGCGTTGTGGTTG
Source organism: Kogia breviceps (assembly GCF_026419965.1). NCBI lineage: Eukaryota > Metazoa > Chordata > Mammalia > Artiodactyla > Physeteridae > Kogia > Kogia breviceps. The sequence continues at coordinate 56,115,673 of NC_081318.1, forward strand.
GAAAAGATACTTGATATGATTTCAATTTTCTTAAATTTACCAAGGCTTGATTTGTGACTCAAGATTTGATCTATCCTGGAGAGTGCTCCTTGAACACTTGAGAAGAAAGTGTATTCTGTTGTTTCTGGATGGAATGTTCTATAAATATCAATCAAGTCCACCTTGTCTAATGTAGCATTTAAAGCTTGTGTTTCCTTTTTTATTTTCATTTTGGATGACCTGTCCATTTGTGAAAGTGGGGTGTTACAGTCCCCTACTATGATTGTGTTACTGTCTATTTTCCCTTTTATGGCTGTTAGCATTTGCTTTATGTATTGAGGTGTGCCTATGTTGGGTGCATAAATATTTACAATTGTTATACCTTCTTCTTGGATCGATCCCTTGATTGTTATGTAGTGTCCTTCTTTGTCTCTTGTAATAGTTTTTGTTTTAAAGTCTATTTTGTCTGATATGAGAATTGCTACTCCAGCTTTCTTCTTATTTCCATTGGCATGGAATATCTTTTTCCATCCCCTCACTTTCAGTCTGTATGTGTCCCTAGGTATGAAGTGGGTCTCTTGTAGACAGCATATATATGGGTCTTGTTTTTGGATCCATTCAGCCAGTCTATGTCTTTTGGTTGGAGCATTTAATCCATTTACATTTAAGGTAATTACCGATATGTATGTTACTGCGACCATTTTCTTAATTGTTTTAGGTTTGTTATTGTAGGTCTTTTCCTTCTCTTGTGTTTCCTGCCTAGAGAAGTTACTTTAGCATTTGTTGTAAAGCCGGTTTGGTTGTGCTGAATTCTCTTAGCTTTTGCTTGTCTATAAGGATTTGAATTTCTCTGTTGAATCTGAATGAGATTTCTACTGGGAAGAGTAATCTTAGTTATAGGTTTTTCCTTTTCATCGATTTAAATATGTCCTGCCACTCCCTCCTGACTTGTATAGTTTCTGCTGAAAGATCAGCTATTAACCTTATGGGGATTCCCTTGTATGTTATTTGTTGCTTATCCCTTGCTGCTTTTAATATTTTTTCTTTGTATTTAATTTTTGATATTTAACTGATATTAAACTTTTCATTAAACTATTAAAATTTTTAATAGTTTGATTAATATGTGTCTTGGGGTGTTTCTCCTTGGATTTATCCTGTATAGGACTCTCTGTACTTCCTGGACTTGATTGACTATTTCCTTTCCCATATTAGGGAAGTTTTCAAATATAATCTCTTCAAATATTTTCTCAGTCCCTTTCTTTTTCTCTTCTTCTTCTGGGACCCCTATAATTCAAATGTTGGTGTGTGTAATATTATCCTAGAGGTCTCTGAGGCTGTCCTCAGTTTTTTTCATTCTTTTTTCTTTATTCTGCTCTGTGGTAGTTATTACCACTCTCTTATCTTCCAGGTCACTTATCTGTTCTTCTGCCTCAGTTATTCTAGCCCCCTTCAGGCTGTGTTCCCTGGCCAGCTTTGCTGCCACTGGTAGAATGAGATCGTGTCCGAGTGGCACCTTGCTCTGGGCTATGCAATAATATAGGCAGTAGATACATATCTTATGGTTAAAATAAACATACCATTGGCTGTAAAGCTCAATTTAAAAGGAGAAGGGTTCCCATCAAGCATGTAGTGTCTCAAACTGATTACTTAAAAGGTGTCCTGAATTTATATATTTGTGTGTATAATTCAGTCGACCCAGTGAGATCTGATTTTAGTATGCTGAGGCCGGAAAATCCCAACCCAGGAGATGCTAAAGGAAGAACCATCACAGAATGCCGCCTTCTTCAAAACTGCCCTTTCAGAGTTGTTAATTTCCAATTGTAAGTATAAGGAAATAAGGGCCATTGGTTATTTTGCTTGAGTACCTATGCTCTGATAAATGGATAGGCAAATTGTCAGCCTTTTCCTTTTCTATCTCCCTTCCAAAACTTCCTCAGGTAATACTTGGTGCCAGCACATGAAAGAAAGTTGTCTCTGAGTGGAAAAACCAAAGACCTTCATGAGAAGCTCCTCCACCCAGAAATACTTCCAAGCAAAATCTAAAGGAGATCATTTGTTTCTGCTTATTTTTCTAGTGACTTGTCTCCCCACACCCACTCCCTTTTTTCTGTGGTCAGCACAAGCCCTCTGTATGCTTCACAGAGGCTTGTTTCACTCTCAGACACAGCCTGAAGGGTCCACATCCTTGAATGATGGGATAGCTCAGCATCCACACTATTGAACCCCTGGCCTTTTCTTGTCAGGGATGTGGCAGGGAAAAGCTTCGGGCCCTGTACCTGCATGGAGGTACAGGAGGGACCTTTTGCTGACACTGCTCTCTCACAGCTTGTCATTTCAAAATGAAACTTGCTGTGTTACTATTCCAGAAAAGCAGCTGGAATTTTCATCTATCTGCTGTCAAATGCACTGTTAATGTCATGTTGGATTATATGATAATAGTGAAATAAATCCTTTAATGACTTATCTAAACCACACCACAGATAGAAGAGTGAAGCAAGGTGGGCTAAGTAACAATCCAGAGGGAAGCTGGTAACAATCCAGAGGGACTGGGTTCATGAGCCACATTCAGGTAAAGGATTGCATTTGGTTTGCTGCCTAGTTCATCATGTGGTCCCTCTCAAGGGACCTTGTGGAGTGTGAACTGAGCTTATTCCACCCAGTAGGCTTGACTTTCTCAGTTGACTTATTTTCTAGGTAAAACATACCTATAAGGAAATAACCTTCATTACTAGGCATCACTGAGAGAGCCTGTCTCCATAATCAATTCTTTTTCCCAGTGTGATTCTCCAAGGCGAAGGGTGGAGGATGGGGGGTGGGGCAGGTGAAGAAGGCAATATTTTCCTCTCACTCTTTCCCAAAGAACCTAGGAGAGAGACCTGAATATACTGGCTGTCCATTTAACGATGACCCATATGGTTTGTTGCTCTTTACCCAACAGAGCTAACCTGGGTCATCACTCTCAAGAGGGGGTGAGTGAGAAGGAAACAGTGCTGAGCTTGTGGATGGAAATCCTAGGTTCAAATCCAGATTCTGACTTCGTCAACCATGTGACCTCTCTGCACTTCCTGTCCTCACTCATAAACTGCAGGGTTTCTACCCCACTCAGAGAGTAAGAATCAAGTGAGATGAGGTATGAAAATACTTCATATTTGGGAAAAGAGATGTAAAAACAAGGCTTTTATTACCACCCACTAGTCTAAGAGTTCCCAATCTGGCTGATCATCAGAGGTGTCTGGAGGCTTATTAAAAGTATAGAATTCTGGGCCCTTACCCAGTCTTACTGAATTAGAATCTCTGGGGGTAAGGCCTGGAAATCTGTACTTTTAGAGCTTCCTGGGCAATTCTGATGCTCACTCAAGCTTGAGAATCACAGTACCAGGGTTTGAACTTCTTAAAGATGAGAACCGTGTATCTTAGTATTTTAAAACCTCCACACCTAACACATGGTATTTATATAACCAAATGGTGATCAAATAGTCACTGTACAAGTATTTACTGAGGGCATACTATGTGCCAGGCACCATGCTAGCCACCAGGGAGACATACAGCACAATCCTGGCCTGTACTGAACTTAGGCTCTACATGTTGGTGGTGTGGGTGTTAGATGCAGGTACAATAGTTTCACTGTAATACACCAGCTACTATCTGAGCCATTGAAGGGTTTTTAGCAGTCCTTTGATATGGTCCAATGTTGCTGAATTTGTCAGTCTTGCCTTTATTTTCAATTCTATTTTCACTGCTTTGTTATGGGCAACATTTCCTGCAGAAAATAGTGAGAAGCTTTAAAGAAAAAAATTTGTAGATTTTCCCATCAGTTGGATTTCATGTTTCTTCCTGGTCAGTTTCCTTGGACTCATGCAGAATATTTTTTTTTATACAAACAACATGTTGGGGGCAAATGCTAGTGGAACTATTAAGTCTAAACACCACAGGTGCAGAACAGGAGCTACCAAAGGACATGCCATGAAAGGGGAGAATGAGAAAAGAGATCTTCTGGGAAGTCTAACTCCAAGAAGAAATGAATTTTCAAAACATAAAGAGGTTGCAAAAAGGAAAGTTAAAATTCCAATATCTATCTTGGGATGTGAAGAACAGCAAGGTGTTCTTGATTCAATCCAAGCATGGCCAGTCGACCCCAATATCTGGCTGACCCTAGCATAGCTGGCTGACCTGAGTTTTGCCCATCCCTTCCGCCACACTTGAATCCTATGTAAGCCCTGAAGTCATGTGGAAGATCATTTAAAAATATTTTCTTCTCTTTGTCTAGCCTGGCTCAGACTGAGAATGCTCTGAGGAGAGCAGTGTGGAATCACAGGGGAGATGGAGCTCATTCTTTCTATATTTCCATGTGCTTTTATGATAATTTCCCTGCAAGTGTTGGCCGGTGAAGGAATGATGAGCACTGAAAGACTCCTTGATTTGTGCATGGTGGTGTGAGCAAACAGTTTCCCATCAGGGCGTTATAGTTGGAGAGGAAGCACTGGATTCAAACTTAGAAGCCATGGTTCTGGTGTCCTGCTCTAAGTAAGCCATTCAAAACATGCTGCTGAAGGAAGGAAGGTGCAAATAAATGAAGACCAGCTAGGTCTGATCAAGACATTTCACCAAACATGAGACTAAACTACAGCAACCACAGAAATCAAGGAGCAAGAGGTTACCACATTGGGGGTGTAAATGTGTCCCAGATGCTGGGCAAGAAGCGGAAACTTAAGATGTAGCCCCTGCTAGTGTTCCCAATCTGAGAACCACTGAGCAATAAATTTGGAATTCCACAGGCAACTCATAGAAGGAGAGGTCTGGTATTGGATCCACATCAGGGAGAGGCCAGGACTCTGGCTGGGCCTTGAAGGGTGAAGGCGGTTTTGATAGACAGAAGAGAGGGAAGGAATGCATCTTAAGTAACAGTCTGAGAAAAAGCACAGAAGTCATTTAAATCATGATGATAACGTTTATGAGACAGCGAGCTCACCAGGATGACTAAAGAAGGCACTGGAGGTAGTCAGGGAGCTGGTAGCCTTGCAGTGGGCAAAGGAACAAGAACCTGGTATAGTAGGAGCTCCAGAAGGAACAAGGTGCCACTAGAGGCTCCTGAGTTGAAGAGCAATGTCCTCGGGTGGCTTATCTGGCAAAGTGGGCACCTCCCACACACCTCCTGGATGACTCTTGCTTCTTTGCTCAGCTGCTGAGGTTGGATGGAAATCCAGTGAACACTTCTGTTGCTCTCCCAGGTGAACAGATCCACAGATGTGGGGGGCAAGCCCCCTCACACACTCCCTTGTCCAAAAACATGACGGAGACTAGATCACACACTTCCAAAGCAAACCAAGAGCCTCTTCCCTCTAATATGATTTACCAGATGACAGATGATAGCAATCCCTGTAATTACTTAGATACTTTAATTGGCTTTCAGTGGCAGTAATAAGTAACTGGAGTTCAGGCTTGTAGAATTTCCTTCCTAATTGTGGCTGTTAAACTCATCATTATAGGGATAAATAACACACCACTTTATTTAAACTGTTTCCCCCATACACGTAAATTCCAGAGGAAGTGCCCCAGCACTTGTAAGTCCCTAGGAGAGCTGTTTGGGGGCAAGGACCCTGGTGGTACACTGTCGAGAGAGCTGCTCAGGCTGGCTGGCTGCTTCGTTTGAATTAGCAAGCCATGAGTTTCCAACACTGACACACTTCCTAGGCCTTCGGCTTTAAAAGGCTGTAGAAAGGATAATTGACCACAACTTGTCAGCACGAGAGATTTACTGTCATTAGTGCAAACTCAGATGAATTATTTTAATATCATGGAATATGAAAAATGGCCAGCTAGTTTCCTTTCTCAGTAAGTTAAGTACTTAAACAGCTTTTCTCACTTCACTTCTGCATTTAGATGTAAAGGAGGGAGGAAATCATAAAGGGCCCATGAGTGGGAGTAGAAGGAAGGGGTGGGACTAACTTGGTAGAGGTAAGGAAAGGTAGATTGCAAATTCTCAGATCAGATCCAAGTGAACAGATCTCTTCAGGGTTGCTTGTTTTCAGGGTGGCATAGAAGCTAAATAGACATTCTTTTTTTTTTCTTAGTTCCCAACATTGATTTCTATTTTCCAGTGTAGTATTAATTTAGAAAATTCTATTACAACTTGTGTTCTTTGTGTTTTGACCCAGTTGTAGAGAAAAAGAATTAGAAATATAGCAAGGTAGATTTTAAAACCTTTATTACACCATAGACACAAATTTGGGAAGCCTGAATTTTTTCACTCAGGGCCATGCAGATATGGTCCCTTACATGTTCTATTTTGTTTTGTTTTGTTTCTGAACCATCCATTCTTCTGAGGATTGTGTAAAAAAGAGCCAGTGCCCCAAAGAGTCAAAGAATGCCTCGAACTGGAGCGATTTATTTTCGTTTTGCTTCCCTATGGCTCTTTCTGCAAATATATTTGCTTCCTAACTCTCAGAACACAAGACAAGCTGCCCCTGGCAATTATCTCATTTTGATTTGGGGGAGGAGGGCTTTATTCCTGTCTGATCATTGAATTTAGATGTTCTTTGCCGTCTGTCCCCTGTCTCCACTAAGATAAAAACATATGAGCCTGGTTCCTGTTGTTATTGTAACTGAAATGGAACTAATCTCACTCATTTCTATATGGCTTAGCACTGCAGGTGAATATCTGTGAATGATGTTGCCAATTACTATTGCTTGATTGGCTGGTTATAAATGCTATTTGTTCTTACCCTTTTTTTCTTTCTCAAACACATTGTAACACACCTGAGAGGTGAAAGTAACAGAATCCTTCTGAAAGGAGGGGAGAAAGTCTGTAAAATCCAACAGCATATTTCATTACTGCATATTTGATTGTTTCCCTTTCACCACTGAGTGAGGGAGATGAATATTTCACTAAATAACCTCATTAGGAACTAAATCGTTTAAAACACATAAACAACAGCCACAACAAACTTAAAGGCACTACAAGCCTTGGTCTCTCCTTGAACTGGCCATCATGTTCCAGGTCTGAAAGTGAGTGGGCTGGACCTCTCAGGATCAGTGAGTGATGGAAATTCCAGAGCCTTGGGGCTGCAGGGTCTTTCCCCGACTTCTGGTTTCCAACATTTAGAGTGACTTGTTGCTTTACCTACATCCCATCAGTCTGGTGATGGCTCATCTCCAAATTGCTTTGAGAGAATCATGGTTTGAGGTTCCTAATTCCATTTTTAAAATTTAACTGTGGATGGGGCAGCAGAGTTTCCAATCCCCTGGCTATTTGTGCAGAACTTGTGTTTTTGTGTGTCACAGAGAAAGACATCATATTTATATTTAAAGAAGAAAAGTCATGTAAAGAGGATAGAGTTAGGATGGAGAGAGATCTGAGCAAGTATATTCAAAGTTGTCGAAACCCAGTTATGAAATGCTTGCTCCCCAACCCCTACCAGACGGTTAGTAACAGAACTACCTTTATCACTGCAAAATGTGTGTGAAATGATGGCAACCTTCACATGAGAAAAAAGAAAATGGCAAGAAATAGCGGTGTACCTGACTAGGGTACATTAGCATGGTGATGTGTTGTAGTCAGGGCTCCTTTCATGTTCTCCAACACAGATTTGATCCAGACCTGACCAGGATGACAAACATTTCCTCTTGAATGGATCACCATGTGTTCTTTTAAACAAAATCTACATGCTCTGCCTCTGCTTGGGGTACAGCTTTAACTGGCCCATCATATGCCCTGGTGGAGGGTCTGAGCTCAAGGCAGGTTGGAAATAAGGCAGCACATCAGATTAGAGATGCTTGCAGAAGTGTTGCGAGGAACAGACTGGATGCTGGTCAAGCCCGTGGTCAAGAGTGTACAAAACAGACTTACTCCATCTCCACGACCAGGATGCAAGGGGGAAAGGGAAACTTTTTCTGTTTGTTTTCACACCTTTCTATCTATCTATCTATCTATCTATCTATCTATCTATCTATCTATCTCATCTATCTATCTTTCAGTTTTATTGAGATATAATTGACATACTGCACTGTATAAGTTTAATGTGTACAACATAATGATTTGACCTACATACATCATGGAATGTTTATCACAATAAGTTAGTGAACATCTATCATCTCATATAGATATGAAATTAAAGAAATAGAAAATATATTCTTTTTCCTTGTGATGAGAACTCTTAGGATTTACTTCCTTAACAATTTTCATATATAACATGTGGCAGTGTTAGTTATATTTATCATATTGTACATTACATCCCTAGTACTTATTTATCTTATAAATTTTAAATTTAAATATGACAGGCTGCCACTCAGAATGGTTTAACATCTCTCTCCAGGGATGGCTTGGCCCATATGACAGGTTATAAGACATGTTTGAAACTTGAGAGAGATAAGGAGAGGAAGGGAGGAAGAGAGGGAGGGAGGTGGAGAGAGAGAGGAAAAAGAAAAGAGAAGAAAATAAAGGCTGGATTTTTTTTCTGCACCTGTTTCACTTTTTGCAATGGATGCTAAATAACCTGTATTGAACGTTTTGCCTGGTTGTGTCCTAATGAGCAAGTGCACTTCTGGATTTGGTAGGCATGTCATCCATAGGCATGCTTTTCTGGATGTCTTCTGCCTTGCAGAACACACCCCTCTTCACTGTCACCTCCACTCCCCTGACAGCTCAGCTTATCTTTCTGGCAATAGAGAGACCATCAATCGCCAGCAGGCTGCCCATGAGTACTGGGGAAGGCAGGGGGAGGTGGCAAATATTAAATCACTAAGGAGGCAACGCTGTGTGTGGTGTGACACCGTTGGGAAAGCTCCAGGTCTTTTCTACAGTCATGGTTTCCCCTAGTCTTCACCACATAACTGGGCTTGGGTGAGCACAGAGGGAATTTTCAATAACTGTACTTGGCTTCTGAGATTCTGTGGTATACATTTTGATAGTGGACTTTAACCATGTCAATTTGGCATTAATATTGGTATGTCTCCTAATGTTATGTATTTCCTCTCCCCTCCCCAAATTTAAATAGTTTTACTTTTATTCTCTTGCAAAGCAGAGAATGTACAATGCAAAGTACAATTTGCATGTACAATGCAAAGAGGCATAGAGAAGTAAGTAAAAATAACCTTTACCTTACCACCAATAATAACTCATTTAATACTTTGAAAAATATCTTTCTAGATATTTTTTCTAGGCGTGTGTACACACAAATACACACAAGCACAAACAATCATACATATGTTCTTTCAAAAACCTCCTTTTTTCATTTAGAAACATATCATGTTCAAATTCCCATGCCCATAACTATGTTCTACAGCATTCTCTCAAACGGTTTCTTAGTATTAATCATACTGTTTCTTTTTTCATTATTAAAAAGTACTTGTGGATACATCTTTGTATACTTTTGTAACATCTTTAAGATAAATTTCTAGAATTGCCGATTTGAAGATTATGAACGTTTGAAATCTGGATATATGTTCTCATATTGTCTTCTAGAAAGTCATATTAGTGATAAATCCCATGGATGCATCCACAGTGGATTTCTTTAAAGGATGTTTATATATTTATTTCCTGCCTTTTTGTGATACAGAAAAAATATCTAATGACAATGTAAGACTCTTTTAGAAGGAAAAGTCAGGCTATAGTCAGATGATTATTTTGTCAAATCAGTTGTCCTTTTTACAGTTCCTGGGTTTTAGTTATTACTTGCTGCTAAAAAGTAAAATTGTGAACAGTTATTTCTTTAAGTTCTTTTATGATTTTCAGTTATAATTTTGAGATTTCAAGCTAATGATGTTGTGTGGGCATGATGAATTTGGGGTACTGTATGGGCAGGCATATGTGTTGGATTTGCTTTGGAGTTTCAATGACCAAACAGCTAGATGATTCCTATGGCCAGTGTATTTATAGTGAATGCAAAACGAAGGCACAGGATGGCTCATCCCCACTCAGTGTGAAAATGGTACCCAACCCCTTGACCAGCAGCCGGCAGCACATCTATTCAGGTCTGTGTGTATATGAAGGCGTATCCCAGGAAGACACATGCAGATACAAAGATTCTTAGATCACTGTTAAAGAAACACTTCCACAGTCAGATGAAAAAACAGGAGACAGGTGAACTGACAGTGTCGTGTGTGGATGGGGGGAGGAGTGGGAAAGGAGTTATGGTGACTGAAAAGTATGAGAAACCTTGGAGTAAGATGGGGGAAATTAGGGAAAGTAGCTGCTTTTCACAGAAACAGCTACCATAGGCTTTTTGGGCATTAGGAAAACAATCAGATTAAAGACAAAAAAATGTAGTTCCAGTGAAAAACTGAAACTCAGACACAAAATAAACAGTTGTATAAATCCAGCCAGTTTGGTTTTTGCTGATTTAAATATGCGTATGTGTGTATGGCTGTGAGTTTGTATAGGGCTCATTGTTCAGTAGCAGGAAGACATACATCACATCTCCTGATATATTGTATCATGAAGCTCAGTTCTTTAAACATGAAGTCATAGCCAACCCCTCTGGGTGCAAGCATAAGGCATGAGAACTAGCCCAGCACCGCTGCCATTAGCATCTGGTATCTAGACCCTTCATTAATATTTATGGAGCCATAGACTAAGCATAGAGCCCTCCATAACTCAGGGAACCAACATGGTACTCTGAAAATAGTTTGATCTTGGCTTTTAATGTAAAAGTAGAAATTTTTAATGTTTACAAACCCCAAAAAATGTGCCTCAAGATAAGCTACATGACTTTAAAAAAATACATTTTTCCTGAATTGGGAACCCATGTCCTGTTCTAAAATAGACCCGCAGACAATTTGGTCTCCTCTCCCTATCTAAACGATCTTTTTTGAACTGCATCTTAGAGGGATAATTTTCCTTGTCTCTCATTCTGTCTTGTTTTCTTATGAGGAAGGGAGGGTGGGGTTTAAACAAAAATCCTACAATGAGCTGAGCAGCTAATATGCACCAGGCACTGTGTCAATTACTTTCTCTATGTCAAATCATTCACTGCAACAGCCTTATAAGGTAGGTTGCATCATTCAGTTCCATTGACTAAGTTGACAGAGATTGTACTAATATCAGTACTTGGTGGAGAAGGATTCAATCTCAGGTTAGCATGACACCAAAGCAACATGCTTTTTTCCTGGAGCTACATGTGGAAGTAGAAGAATTCGTGGGATTCCTCGTATCTCCTTGACATCACAGAAATCACCATTCGAGAGAAAATATGGCCCAGAGTCTTTGTAACAATACACATGTAATTCATACACTGTTGTAAAATGTATTTCTTACTCACCTTCTAGTGTCCATTCTGTGCTCTGTATCATACCATGTGCAAGAAAAGTAAGATGCCTTGGCCTTCACTGTAGGAGAGCTTCTAGAGCTTCTAAAATTGCATCAATCAGCTACCCCCAGTACAACACTAGATGAGGCAAGACACATTCATGGCCGAACCAGCTGAGATGACTCAAAAGAGAGGAGTCTGTGTAAATATCAGCTGCGCTCATGACATGTTTTGTCATGAACAATGACTTAACACTTACACGTTTACTCCAACATTTACTGAGCACCTGTTGTGAGCTCAGCAGCATGAAAAGAAAATAAACAACTAATGGTGGAGAGAAATAGAATGATAATCCAAAGTAGCTGATCTTACCAAAAGTAGGAGCCAAGTACTCGAGGTGCTTGTAGAGGAGATTTCTTTGGTCTAGATCTTACTGGCTGGGGGCATTTCACATGATGGAGAGGAGTCCACAGAAAGTAGCTAACAACTTGTCACAAGAAGAGCAGGAATTCCAGCACAATGTGAATATAAGGATGTTGAGAGAGTCAGAGCTGGAAAATAAAGAACAAGGGGTAAGGTTCTGGAGGAGCTTGGAGGCAGTGCTTGGGATTTTGGATTTTCCTAAAAGTTGCTGAAACCCTATGAAGATGTTTCAGTCAAGAAGAGACATGTTTTGTTTTTTCCAGAGCTCATCTGCCTTCCATGTAAAGGACTCGCTGGATGTGGAAGATATTGAGGTGGCCTCTTCCCAGGTGTAAGGGAGTATCATCTCATTGAACTTGCAAATTCAGATTGCTCTACTCCCCATTCACCCAGAGAAGACCACGAGGTCTAGACTGTCCCTAGTTACCCCTGACTTTTGTGAGCAGCTGTCTAGATTATCCTTTCCCAAAGCTAACTTACACTCTGTGGTTCTTTTCTGAGGTAAGACTCTCAATCTAAACATTAAATGGAACAGGCCCATCTGCAGATCTTCTAAACTGGTTGGAACAGAAAGGGATTAAGAAGTGGTGGGGAAAGGAAAAGACAGCCCCACTTGAGAGGGTCATCTGCCTCCAATGATTTAAACCCTTTCGGGATAAGGGGAGGAAAATATTAAGGACCAGACATGCTTTCAGAAACACAGAACCCATAAAATCATGGAATTCTGGAGCTGAAAGAAGCCTCAGAGAGCTGATCTCTGGTTTTCAGTAGAATTCTAGAAAGAGTATAGAATTTGAAATAGAGAGCCTGGTGTACTTAGGACAGTTTATGTGACTTTAGGGAAGTGACTAACAACCTCTCAGAGCCCCAATTTTATCTATTAATTAAAGATGATAACACCCACCTCTCAAAGTGTTATGAGAATGAATTAAATATTCTATGTGAAAAGATAAAATCATGTACAACACGGCTGCTATTTCAGATGAAGAAACTGAGATACAGAGAAGCTGAGTGGACATATAGAAAGGTGGTTGTTTCAGCGAATGAACGGATTTCTTCACAACCCTGACCTATGAAACCCAGCGTGGCTTTTCTAAGCCCGTAAGCATTACCAAGCTGACACGATGCTTTTAATGAAAATGGCAAAATCTTCTCTCAGGTCCTGTGTTCTCACGTTCCCTAAATTTTTAACATTTCTTGCTTTCAAGTAGTTGATACCACTGAACCCTGTCAGTCAGTCTCAGTTTTAGCAGTGAAGGCTTAGGGTGGATTTTACCCAGCATTTCACAAGCTACCTCGGGGATGCCTTAGCATCTCTGTGTCTCTTGAAAGCCCTCTGTGGTTGTGTCTGGAATGAGTCCCAGTGCTTACTTCACACAGGCGTGCTAGCACTCCAGCCTCCCTGATTTACCATTTCCTTTTCACTCTGTCACCAGTTAAAGATGGCTGCCTACTCGTTGACTCATTATGAGAAATTGGGCAACAAGATAGTATGATTCTCTTTACTGTTTTGTCCCTCACACATCAACCTGGTCTACTCTTCTTACTCCTCTGCGGACCTACCCTTTCTCTTCCTCAAGCCATGACCTATTTGACATGAGACATGTTCTTCAGTAAGTCCAATGGCTTGATTGCATCAAAGTGGGATACACCCAAGACTCCAATGAAAAGGATTATTTGCAAGAATGGGAAAGTGATCATTTACTCAGAATGACTTTTTAATAAAGACTCACTGAAAGCAATTACTTTTTTCTTGAGGATTTTATTTTCTGCCTGGACAAGATTCATGTTTTGACTGTGTTTGCAAAGCTTCTACTGCTGGCCTTGGTTGATGGACTTAGTCACTGACGACTGGACCTTCCACACTGCAGTCCTGATTTTGATTACCCAAGAGTGGGGATAATTATCCCCCAAATCTCCAATTGTCCACTACAGGCTATCTTCTACCCTACTCTGCTACCTTTCCTGTCATGATGACAATAACAAAAACAGTAATAATAATAGCTAATACTTACATTAGTGTTTTCTATATGCAAGGAGTTTTCCTAAGCATCATACCAATATGAATTCGTTTAATGCCTACATACAACCAATTGTATAATCTCAAGGAATCTGGGAACAGGAACTGCTGGTCAAGAGTTGTGAAAGGGGCCACTGTCAGACTTTTAGGTAAGGATTTTTAGTACCAAACAATGGTTCTCAACATGGGGAGAGTTTGACAATATCTGGTAATATTTTTGATTATCTCAAGCAGGGGGTGATACTGGGGTTGATGTTATGATGAATATACTAATATGTGTAAAATGCTTAACTCAGTGTCTGGCATATAGTAAATGCTCCCTAGGTTAGCTGTTATTTTTATTATAATATACAGAGACTTCTGGCCTTAGGGAGACAAACTGGGCTGCTCTTTGTCTTGAGAGAACACCTTCAGTTCATGCCATCCAAGGGAATAGTTTTCTCCATCTTAATCCTAAAAAGATGTCCTGTCTTAGCCTATTAGGAAGTTCAGGAAAAGTTATCTTTGATTTGTTTCAATGATACATCTCCTTCTCTTTCCTGCCTCTTGTTTTACAAAAGAAAGCCAAGTTTCTCTGTCCTGCACTTGCATTTTGCGGCTTCGCTGGCTCCATGCCTGCCCTCTGAGACCTAGGCTGTCCAACTGTTCCCCCTGCATTCTCATGCCATGTGTTATGCTTAGTGAGAAGGGAGCCTCACTAAGATGGATGTGAGACAGTCAACATCCCTCTCCAGGATGGGTGTTCTCACACATTCTCATCAGGCAAAATTATGGGCTAATATTGCTGGAATTATCTAGGCTCTGAGGTTGAGAGAGGTTCACTATCTTACCTGAGTTATCCAACTAGTGAGTGAGTGAGTTAGGAATACATATAGCCTCTGACATCCCACTTCCATGTTCTTTGCATTCCCCACTAGGGGAGTGCCAGTGAACGATGCCTACATTTCAGGTCTTCGGTGTCTCATGAAATTATTAACTTTTTGTGTGTGTGGTGGAAGACCTAACTTGAATATAAGTTGAGACATGATTTCAACTCAGACTGGCTGGGCATTTCTGAGCTGGTGGAGCAGGCCTGCCAAAAGATTCTACCAGAAGAGGGAAAGCTTCTTCTGAAGGGAAAAGGAAGCTAGAAAAGTGTGGCTTGGTACTAAAACTTCAGGGTTGTAAGGAAGGGAGTAGTCTTGAGAGCAGAATGGTGTCTGTCATGTCTGTCACTTAGTGTCCATGAAGATGAGTCCTCTCTGAGCCCAAGGAGTTTATATGTGAATTGTGTGGTAAGCAGGGAGCAGTGAGGAAATTTGGAATATTTGTTTCAGGAAAATTTTGCAAAACTTTGTGCCCAAGGAGCACAGCTATGTGTCTACCTAACAGAATGTGAAACAAAATGAAACACTAAATGGTTTGGCATGTGGAGGGTTCTGGTGCCTCAGCTGAGGGGGAAACATCTGTTCTGGGAGGTTACGGCAGTACCATCAGATGTGTGGGGAAAAGATGGCAGAGAAGTGGGAGCATTCACTGGAGTGGATGTGAGACTCTCACTAGACACTTATGAGACATTCCTTGGAAATATTTCTACAGGCAAGAGCTTGCGAGTTCTAATTTATAATGTGACTGCATTGGTGTATATAGGCCTGAGGAAATGAAAGGTCTTTGAAATTTCACAAAGGTTTTGGTACCTCAAAACGCTAACAAATATGGTTTGTTATACTTTTCTTTAAATCTTTCAAATTGGCATTTGCCTGTGGCATGCATTGTGGACTATTACTTTCACAAGCCTGCAACACATTGCTAGAAATAATATACTTATGGAACAGCCTGAAACCCTGGAAGAAAGGTTCCAACATGTCATTTATGAATTACCTCAGTATCAGACGAGGCATTCACAGCAATCAAAACACATTAATTTCAAACAACGTTCTGTGTTTTAGACCACTATACTGTATTGTATTATATATATATATATATACATAAACATATATATATACTAAATCCATATTGAAGTAGTTTTAATATAAATGAGGTCCACAGAAATGTCAAGCAAAATACAACTGCCAAGATTATAAGATAATTGGTAAATGTTTGAATGGAAGCCCAAGGCTGGGTTTTAAAAGGAGGGGAAGGAACGTCAAACTGTGTAAGCAAAGATACATTTTGGAATTCCATCCACTTGGAATTCATTTATTCAGTATGTTGACTGCCTATGGCTGCTTGGCAGAGACTAGGCAGTGGAGGTGAGGTGGTGTTGTGAAGCTACTAGGAAAAGATTGGTGAAGAGAGTTAGTGCCTTAGTTATCTATTAATGCTTAACAAACCATCTCAAACTTAGGAGCTTAAAACAATAATTTTATTATCTCTCTCTTTTTTATTTATTTTTTTGGTCATGAGGCATTTGGGATCTTAGTCCCCCAACCAGGGATTGAACCCATGCCCCCTGCATTGGAGTCATGGAGTCTTAACCACTGGTATGCCAGGAAAGTCCCATTTATTATCTCTTATAATAGCCCCAGTGGGTTAAATGGATTCTTCTCTCAGAGTCTTTCACGTGGTAAGAGAAAGTGGCATGAGCTGGATCATTCGAGATGACTCTACTCATCTCAAGCATTGGCAGGGTTGGCTGGAAGGCTGAGACATCTTTCTTTCTATCTCAATATGGTCTCTCTATGCAGCTAACTTGGGTTTCTTTAAATGAGCTTCTTAAATCTAAATCTCAAGAGTGGACAAGCAAAAGCTGCCAGTTCTTTTGAAGGTTTAGACCCAGACTAGCATTGTGTCACTGATGTCATATTCTATTGAAGTGGATCACAGGGCCAGCCTAGATTCAAAAGTCAGGGACTATACAAAGCTATGAATTCTGGGAGGTGTGGCTCATTCGGGGCTATCTTTGGAGGCTGGCTACCATAAATACCCAAGGTAACATCAGGGACAAAAATAAGGAAAGTGAGCTCTGATGAAAAAAGCTAATTCATAGATTAAAGCATGTTAACTAGCCTATAAGCATCAGTTACCCCCAAAGCACAGAAAGTTATATTCATGCTTGACAGGGATCTTCTTAAATCCTAAAAGATATATTACATGACAAAGAATTGGATGAGCATGATCTTGGGTTTCTAATTATGTTATTATATAGAAAGAGAAACAGGACCTTAATCATTTCGAAGTTAAGTGGTAGGAGTCAGAGAAGAGAGGGACACTTTAAAGCAAAGAAAAGCCTGCAGGGCAAGGCTGAGGAATTCTTACTGAATGTCCTTTGTTTTCTTGGGGTAGTTAGGAAAGTGTTTACTCAGGGATGACAAGAGCAGAGTTAAGTTTGGCATATGCTGTGGAAAATGGGAAATGGTTCCAAATCAAGGACATGGTATGCTGAGAAGCACTGGGCCCAACTGATGTTGACCCGTAACTGTGTAGTGTGGCCCACTGGAGAACTGTGTGGTTTTCTTCTGCAGCACATCTGAAACCAGGGACAGAGAAATCAGTAGTTAGGTCTTCATGAAAGAACAGATTGTGAGTGTTGGAGGTATGTTCCTCTTTCCTTTCTTCAGGGAAGACTACAGGGGAGACAGCTTAAGGATTTTGTGACATCATCTTTTATGACCCTCCATCTCTCTGCTGCTTCCACGGGAAGCATTCTTGCCTGGCATAGCTTCTTCCCCACAGGTGATTCTTCTCAATAAACTCTACATGCAAAATAAGGCCTCTAGGACTCATTCCAGTTGAGTTTGAGATGGAAAGGATACTTCATAAGAAATTTATTTCTGCAATTTTTCCAATCAATAATCTGTAAAGTTTTAAAAATCACTTTTCCTATGTAAATAATGCATATTCATTATAAATAAATTAGAAAATATAGATGAGCAAAAAGAAGAAAACCTAAAATTACCTTCTTCCCAGAAATAACTGTGTCAATAATTTGATACAGATTCCCAGCTTTTGTCTTATGTATATACAAAGTTGTCTTAAGTAAGGGGTAGGCAGTCACTATACTCAGAACGAGCTACATAATTTTGGGGGCCCAGTGTAAAATTAAAATGTGGGACCCCTGGTTCAAATATTAAGAACTTCAAGATGTTGACAGAAGAGCATTAAATCAATTACAGGTCCCTTCTAAGTGTTGGGCCTTGTGAAACTGTACAGGTTGCACGCCCATGAAATCAGCTCTGCTTATCCCTTAATCTCAAGCATAAGCAACTTACTGGCTACAGGACTTTCTCCTCCTTTCCCTTCTCCTAGCTTCCAGGGCAGCTCTGGGGTTGCCAGAGTGTTTGCAACTACGGATGTGGTTAAAGCCAATCCAAGGGACCCTCCTCGGGTTTCATCCTCAGCAACACGTAAAAACGAGTAGTTTGTTTTATGATATTTTCCATTTTCTTTGTTCAGTACATTTCCGCCCTCCTTCAGCCTCATTTCCAAGGGAGCCAGGCCCTCCTACAACACCCTGAGGGTTCAGGTCCCCAAAGCCAGCTGGCCCAACAGACAGGGTATTCATCCATGGAGGATTTTGGTCCTTGAAACTTAATGGTATTGGCCCTGCTCATTTCAGGCTTGTCTGGGACCTATGACCTTTTGGAATAGGAATGCTTATCATATGCCTGTCTCATTATTGTATTGTGGAAGCAGATAACCTGCTTTCTAGGTTTCACAGGTCCACAGATGGAGAGAGATTTTGCTTGAGTATAGACCATGCCCAGAGTCTCACCCTACCTGATTTAAGGTGATTTAGGAGATGAGATTTGGAATTTTTGGAGTCAAATTATATTTAGATGAGATTTTGGACTTAGAGTTGATGCTGGAATAGGTTGAGACTTTTAAGGATGTGGGAGGAGGTGAATGCATGTTTTTAAACATCTTTATTGGAGTATAATTGCTTTACAATGTTGTATTAGTTTCTACTGTATAACAAAGTGAATCAGCTATATGCATATGTATATCCCCATATCCCCTCCCTCTTGCATCTCCCTCCCACCCTCCCTATCCCAGCCTCTAGGTGGTCACACAGCACCGAGCTGATCTCCTGGTGCAATGCAGCTGCATTTTACATTTGGTAGTGTATATATGTCAATGTTACTCTCTCACTTCATCCCAGCTTCCCCTTCCCCCTCCCCGTGTCCTCAAGTCCACTCTCTATGTCTGCGTCTTTATTCCTGCCCTACCCCTAAGTTCAACAGAACATATTTTTTTTTAGATTCCATATATTATGTGTTAGCATACAGTATTTGTTTTTCCCTTTCTGACTTACTTCACTCTGTATGACAGACTCTAGATCCATCCACCTCACCACAAATAACTCAATTTCATTCCTTTTTAGGCTGAGTAGTATTCCATTGTATATATGTGCCACATCTTCTTTATCCATTCATCTGTCGATGGACATGTAGGTTGCTTCCGTGTCTTGGCTATTGTAAATAGTGCTGCAATGAACATTGTGGTACATGACTCTTTTTGAATTATGGTTTTCTCAGGGTATATGCCCAGTAGTGTGATTGCTGGGTCATATGGTTGTTCTATTTTTAGTTTTTTATGGAATCTCCATACTGTTCTCCATACTGGTTGTATCAGTTTACATGAGGTGAATGCATTTTGCCCATGGAACAGATGTGAGTTTTGGAGAGACCAGAGGATATACTGTACTGAGCTGAATTGTGTATCCCCAAAAGATACACTCAAGTCTCAACTCTTGGTACCTTTGAATGTGACCATATTTGGAAATAGGGTCATTGCAGATGCAATCAAGTTAAGATGAGGTCATACTGGCTTAGGGTGGACCCTAACCCAATGACTGGTATCCTTACAACAAGAGGGAGATTTGGACATAGAGACACATGGGAAGAAGTCCATGGAATGATGGAGGCAGATACTGGAGTGATGCAGCTATGAACCAAGGAACACCAAGATTGCTGGCATCCTCAGGAAGCAAGAAGAGAGGTATGGAACAATTCTCCCTTAGACCTTTTAGAAGGAACAAACCCTTGCCAACACTTTGATTCCAGAATCCTAGCCTTTAGAACAGTGAGAAAATAAATAGAGAAGATTTTAAGCAGATAGAGACATAGTCCCACTTATGATCATTTGAAAAATGAAAAAGGGATTTTAGGGGAGCAAGAGTGTTGCTAGGGAGACAAGTCATTCCCCTGTGACTTCCTTACTGCTCCACGAAAGGAGGTGCTAGTGGCTTAGACAAGGGTGGTAGTGACGGAAATGGTGACAAGTGGTTGGATTCAAATATATTTTGAAGATAAAGCTGATAGGACTTGCTGGTAGATTGAAGTAGGGAGTGAAGGAAAGAGAGGGATCAAGAATGGCTCCAAGATTTCATATGAAGTTCCTGAGACTGAGCTACTTGTCAAAGTTCCCATGGAAATGTCACATGGTAGCTTCCTTTCCTCAGCTAGTCCAGGGGGCAGCCAAGTGTCCAAAACTCTCACCAGCCTCCCAATGAGAGTCACCACGTGAAAAACTGCCTGAAGACAAACGCTGTGGAGAGACAGGGAACAATCTGGTGACATTCCTTGAACTCCTAGACTCCATGCCTAAAATCCATCCACCTCTTTAAGTTTTCATTACCCCTAGTCAACAACTTCTCCCTTTTTTATTGCTTAAAAATGTTTTTAATTTGAGCTTCTGTTATTTCCCCCCCAAAGAGGCCTTAGTACAATAAGAAATATAAGTCAGCAAACAGTATAATAGAACTGATGACATAGAAAAGTACTCCATACACTGATAAAGTTTCTTAAAACAAAGCTTATAATTTATTTCCACCTGTTTTCAAGGGCAGGGTGGGGGGGTAAAATTTGAGGTCATATAGGATTTCCTAAGCAAAATCTTTTTAAAACTCAGTTATTTCCTTCTTTAAAAAATGAGCCCCGGGCTTCCCTGGTGGCGCAGTGGTTGAGAGTCCGCCTGACGATGCAGGGGACACGGGTTCGTGCCCCGGTCCGGGAAGATCCCACATGCCGCGGAGCAGCTGGGCGCGTGAGCCATGGCCGCTGAGCCTGCGCGTCCGGAGCCTGTGCTCCGCAACGGGAGAGGCCACAACAGTGAGAGGCCCGCGTACCGCAAAAAAAAAAAAAAGAAAGAAAAAGAAAAAAAAAAGAGCCCCAAGCAAGCTGTTTTTCTGCTCTGCCTTGTCACCCAGACTCTCTCCCAGTGACAGGGCCTCGCTCCCGCGGTCCCAGGGAAGCAGTGTTCCCTGGGCAGCTGCCTCTCTTTAAAGCTGACTCTCTCATCAGTTGCAGACCACTGAGGCTTCAGAGTTAGGGCTCATCTGCCAACAGCTGGCTGGCGCTTCACACCCCAGGTCCTGCAAGCTGCGTCCTTGAGGCTTCCAGCATTTCTCTGCACAGGAAGCGCGGGTGGCACTTGTTTCTGAGGCGCTGCTGGAGAGGAAGAGCGGGGCCAGGTTGGGAGTATTGTTAGCTTTGCCTTATTAATAAAATAGGGTTAATGATTTATTCATAGCTAGGACAATGCAGCTCTGCTCTGGAGGACAGCACAGAACTGCTGCATTACAGAGGGACAGCTGCTGGGGAAGAGGGGCAAGTCTTTGAGAACTGGTCTCGGGCTGTTTCTATGAGGCAGAGAGCAGGTTTATCTGACCAAGTCAGGGCTTGGAGGCAATTATTTGCATACTGCGACTGCTGCAGAATAAATGCTGGCGATAGACGTCCCTGGAAAGATGCACCCTTACTTTTCCACCTCTCTTCTAATGAGTGTTTGGTCACCTTCTTGCTTTATCCTCTCCTCCTCGGTACCTGGAAGATGCCTGAGTTTGTAATTCAAGATGTATTATCTGGAGAATATCAGTATAATACACATCTGAACGTGATCTCCATCAAAGGGAGCTAGCTCATCCCAAGAAGCAGAAGAGAGAAATGATATTTGGGCTTTTCTGGTGCTAGCCTAAGCATACACTATTTTTAAAGATTAAATCCTTTAAAATCACATCTCTTCTTTCCCAAATGGACTGCAGAAAATCTTTTTATAAATAATTAGAAAAGAGTTTTAATATACTGCAGAATCCTGATAAATAACTGGGAGATATAAGTTTTTTAATGCCTATTGCTGTCATTTGTTAAGCACAGGGTAGATTTCTGTTCAACTATTTGTTGGATGATTAGCTGGTCGGTGTGGTTCAGAGGGCAAGGTGAGGCAGGATTTGACAGTCTCCAGAAAAACAAAAGCAAGAGCACTCACTTCCCATCAAACCAAATCAGCCTTGGCTGGAACGGACAAAAATCAGATTTATTTACTGTTTTTGCTCTATTGCCCCCCTATCTGAGCCTCCATGGCCTCCCCTGAGACTTCAGGAGATTTAGATCAAATGTCAGAAAGGAGAGCTGGATTTTTTTTCCTCTTTGGTGCCTGACTAGAGGGGAGAATTCAAGGCCATAGAAGGTATTGAAGATATCTCATTGTTGGTGTATATGCTTCCACACAGCAAGCCTTCCTGAGGGACTGCCCACCCCTCTGCTCAGCTTCCTCCAGAAGAGATCAAAGGTTTCAAAACATTTCCACCTTTACTAATTTTTAATGCCTCTACCAGACTGAGACTTGCCCACTGGAAAAAAAAAAATCCATGCTCGTTGAAACAGCCAAAAATAAAAGTGATCCTCTAACAGCAGCACATTTAACTTCCTCCATGCCTACCAGCAGGAGCCAAGGCAGATAGCTTTTGCCAGTATATTAAGCCTTAAAAATGTCTTTGGGAAATGATCACACTGGAAATCAGAATATGTTTAAATATAATTCACGAAATTCAGAGTTTCCTTACAGAAGAATCAAAGTGGCTATCACCCAGATCCTTCCCTGTAACTTCTCTGGATTGTGGTTCTACCCTGCCCATCCCTTTCCTCTGCTCCTTTGCCCAGTTTCCCCCCAAAAGCCACCCACGAGGGTCCATGCGGGAGCCAGGAATGCAACCCCAGGATTTGGTTTCCCAGGCCATCAGAAGATAACACTGCCTATCAGCCAAAATATAAAGCGTCCTGACTGCAGTTGCAGAGATTACAGCTAATTATACACTTCATGCTTCCTGCAAAAGATATATATTTTAAGCTGCTGGGCTGACTTTCTCCCTTGGCTGTATTTAAAGGTTAGTTTCTGGCCTGCTTCCTGGTTTAATGGAATAGTTTAAATATTACAAATCATTACTTGATTCTAATAAATTATGTCTCCCCTGGCACCTCACAAAATCCTTATCATGCCAGAGGAAATACTTGGAAGGAGCAGGTCAGTCTCCATGATAATAAACAGAATAGCAAACCACAGGGTTGTAGATTTGAGGATCCCCGGCTTCTTGGTGGTTGAAAGCATTTGGCCCTTGGCCTCACACTCACCCCAGCACCTGAGGTCTGTGGCTAAAGCAGCAAGAACTCCACTCCCCCACCTCGCAGGATTGTTCACTCAGCCTAATTGTCAGCTCCTGCTAAGAACATGTAACATCTCATTTTCCCAGAGATTGTGGAAATGCTGAGCTTTGCTTGTGGCCAAGTTGAGTAGTTAAGTGTCTGGAGTTTCCTTCCTTGATAGGCAAATGCTGTGGATGGTCTGAACGTTCCTCTGTAGGATGTTGTAGGATAAATGAATTCCAGTTTCCAGTTTGAAGCAAAGACCTGGACTCAAACACTCTCTGTGTGTAATTGTGTGTGGGCAGAGGGTCTCATTCAACTTGGTGTATTTACAATATATTGCCAATCTTATTAAATAGAAGAAAGTAACCAAAACACACACATGTGCAACAACAAAAGTGATATTCAAGGCATGCAAGAAGAGGGCACCTGAAAAGCCCTTCTCGCTTCCCAGGAGCTAGAGGGAAGGGTTTCAAGTCTCTTGATTCCAGCAAAGCAAAGAGAAGCAAGATAAGACTGTTGAGAGGTCAGCCTTGACAGCTAAGTGCTGAATTTCCATGTCTTTAGCTGTTTGACTAAGACATCTATGTGGAAAGTGAAAAACCCAACCACTTTTACAGATGATTTGTTTGTGTGGTACCAAATGTCCTGATTTCCCCTTTAGCAACTAGAAGATTTGAAAACAAAGTAACCACTGAAGTATCAACCGTGGATCAGATCTCTCATTACATGGAATTTTCTTGCAGAATACTGAACTCTAAATAATGGGACTTTTGCAATAGTTGATAACCCATAATTATTTTTACAAAGGCTAAGCCTTGTGAATGTATGGGTTTAAGCTGCTGAGTTGATATGACTCAAAGGTCTAACTTATTGCATGACCTATTAAAAAAATCTCTTACACTGACTGCCCTGTGCAGGTATTTCCACCTTAGAAACTAATTTGGTTTTTTTCTCAGGAGGTTCCCCCTTTAAAGTCCAAAATCCTTGGTTCACCTTGGGAGGGGAAATTTATTGATTGTTTTCTAAGATGATAGGTAAGGCAAGGGTCTTAGTGAAATGGACTCAGTATCTATGCCTTGCAGAGAGGAGATGGTAAAGGCAGAAATGTCTAACAGGGGCTGAAAGAGCTCCAAAGCAAGACTGGCCATCTTTGTGGCATGCAGTGTCAGAATCAGTTCTCTTACAGGCCTTTGGCAAAAAAGGAGACATGACCTCCCGCTGGACAGATATTGGTCACTCCCAAATAAAAAGGTGAATACCCAAATGGAAAATGAAAGTTCTTTTGTATGTGTGTACACACTAGTATATATACTACACTAGTAAAATTAGTATTTGGAGGCTTTTATTATTAAGGTTGTCATTTCTGAGATTGAAAGAGAGAGAGCGAGCCAAAATGGAAAAAACAGAGACCTTGGAGTCACTTTCTCTGAGGCAAGTTAAGTGAAACCAAAACTCTACTAGGGATAGATTTGCGGGTAAATACAATAAAAGCAAAATCTAATTTTCAAGGGAGATCACATCTGAAAAAGATGAATGTCATGAAACTTGTTTTTGTTGTCGCTGTTGTTTTCACTGGGGAAAAACAAAATGACTCACAAATTCCAGTTTGCTTTGAAAGGAGACATATTTGATGGGTGCTTCAGCAACTTCACAGTGCAGAAGGAAGGTTTTAACATAATATCTCCTTCAGCAAGCTAGTTTATCATACTCAACAGAAATGACAGCAGAAGGAAAAAAAGGATGGGAAACCATTCTGGGGTGAGCAAAGGGTGACAACAGGATGGGAAAATCCAGCTTCACCAAATATTTATTCATGCTTATATAAACCTCAGTTAGCTATCTTCAAATGCTAAGTCTCTGCTGAAGAAAAGCATTTGGAAATGCAACTTGGAAGTTGGTTGATGTCAATTATTTTGCTGCATTGTTGATTAATGTAATTGAAGTATATATTATAGAAACAGAAAAGGAAATGTGACTTCTTCAGGGACCCATTAATTTCTTAAGGACAAAGTGTTTGAAGGTTCAAAGGCTTTGTTGAAGCTTATTTTAAATTTAAAATTTCCATTGCCAGGGGATTGATTACCGTTCTTATATTAGCTTTGTCAAATACCAAGTTGATCTTAGCTCTTTCAAAGTTTTGTGGCACGTAACTGTTTTCAGAGCATTTTTTTAAAGAGAAGCCTATCTTACAAGTTCTCCCAAGGACAGACTTGTTTTCCCTTTACAAGAACAGCAAGAGGAAAATTTCTAAAGTCTTAAAAAGAGCAATTCCCACCCTCCCCATCTTTGGGATCTTGAAAGTCATTTCTGCAAGTCAGGTACAGCACCTCCTCATTCAAACACTTTCCCATATTAATTTCTGTTTGGCTTTAAAACATCAATTTATTTAAGTGGCTTTAAAACATCAATTTATTTAAGTGGCTTTGTGCATCTGAAGCTTAGTTATGTTGTTTAGGGACCCCTCAGTCAGATTCATTAAGCTTTTCCCATCTCTCCACCCCAGTGACTACACATAGTTCCTTTTATAACTCTGATCTCTTCCTCTGATCACTGTTTAAGGCACTCGCATAAACACGGCCCTTCGAAAGTAAGCCAAGATGTCCCAAGCACCCGTCTTTACTTGTACTGTCCCAACAGTGAACTTGTTAGTTCAAGAAGTCAGACAGCAGCATTTCTGGATCCTTGGAAACCCAGCCAAAAAGAAAACCATCATTTCATATAAGGGCAAGAACAGGAAATATGCCATTAGGAAATCAAGGTTAAGATGGCACTGCCATCCACCCAGATGAAGGTGGTCTGAGAGGACTGTGAAGCCACATTAGAAACGAAAGCATTATGACCCAGGGCTTTGCTGACATCCTAAGAGCACTTCAACAGAAAGTCTTTTTTTCTTACAACGAGAAACGTATTTTTCTCCTCATCAATTTTGCTTTTCCCTACCCTTCCAGTCCTGATGCTACTTCATGGTATTGGGAGTGTGATGTCCAGCCAGCAGAAGGCGCCCTGTTGGGATTCTCCTCCTTCCGGGTTGTCTCCAGGTCATACATGGAGTTGCAAATGCACTGGTGGGCTCAGACCTTGAGAACTGTCCCTCCACAGCAGCACCCAAGCCTCGAGTCCATGCAGCTCTGAGAACTGTTAGGCCTTGGCTAACGAGGACACATATCCTCTCATCTGGTGTGGGAGATTTTGCCTCAAGAAATGCTGTCACTCACACTGACTTTATTTTCAGTGACTTTTCTATTTGAGCCCAATTTGGGGGATGACTGTCTGGATCCTGTTGCAAATATCTGGAGGGCAGCTGCGGGCCAGGTCTGGGTGGAAGAAATATGACTTTGAAGATGCTCCCCTTCCCCCGATCCTCCCACAGCAGTGTATTCTAGGCCTGCTCCTTGTTCCAGATCTTTGTCTCAGCCTTCTCTCTGCCAAACCATGACCCCCGCACCCAGGCATAAACGTACTCCAACTATACCTGCTTCTGAATCCCCTAGTCCCAGAGAACTGGTAGGAGAATCTGGCCTGAGATGGCTTTAATGTGCTCCCAAACTCTAGTAACATTTGCTTATTAACTAGCTCTCTACCCCTTGGCTGAAAATAGTGAGGGGTGTGTGTGTGTGTGTGTGTGTGTGTGTGTGTGTGTGTGTGTGTGTGTGTGTGTGTAAAAAGGTAAAAATGAGTGGTGAAGACATTTGGGGACTGGGATGCATGGGGAGCAGTTTCCCATCACGTTAAAGTGGGAGTGGCGCTGACCCACTGATGTACACAGACAGCCAAACGCCCACAGGTGGGCCCTTAATAAAGGCAATGGATGGTGGTGATGATGATATGAACTGGGGAGGAAGAGAAAATATGATATGGAAACACAAAACAGAGGCTACAGTTGCACTGATGCTAAAAAAATATCCCCAGTGGGTGGCTGGTGGGCAGCATGGAGAAACACTTAAGGGGGCTGGACTTTGCCTACACAGTCCAGCTAAACACCCCCTCCAGTCTGGTGAGCACTGGAGGGGGGCTAAACTGGCCCTCTCATGGGCAATTCAGAGGTGCTGGGTTTTTACATCATTTTTAAACTTTGCAGGTCAGTTTCCTCTATACCTAAGAACGTGGGGACACCCTCGGCATTCTCCACTCTCAAAGAGCTTTCCTCTGCGAGGAGCTGCAAGAATAGAGCTGGTGAGTGGCCTCTGCTCATTGTTTTTGATAAATGGTAAGAGGGTAAATGCATTGGCAGGGACTTCCGCCTCCCCATTTCTTCAGCATTCAACAAACACAGACCAACATCCTCATCCTAGGGTCAGGCACTGTCCTAGACATTCAAGAAATAGAGGAGTAAGTGGTCCCTGCCAGGAGTTGAGGATGTAGGTTGTATTATCACCATTTGGCAGATGACAAAACAGAGTAGGAGAGGTTAAGTGGCTCAGAACCAGGGCTTCCTAAAATCAGAACTTAGTTTCCTAATAACTTCACTAGTTACTCAATTTGAGAATTGGAAGGCTACAAGAGACTTTTATGCTTTTCACAGTCATTTCTCCTTCAGGAAAGGAGACACAGAAACCAACCTAGGATACAACTCTCCCTCATCATTATCTCCATTAAATGGATGGAGAATCTGAGCTGGAGTGGTTGTGACCTGGCCAGTCATACTCTGCTACCAGGGCCATGCTATTGCTATGTCTCTACCAGTTTGTTCAACCCCAGTCACCTTTACAGATAGGCCTAGCTCCACCTTTCAGTACCGTCCTAGACCACTGAATGCTGCTGATGGTGAATAAGAGCATGGCTACAGTGCTATATGAATATCAACCCTGCAGATGTGGTTTTCACCCCTGCAGTGTAGTAGCTGAGAGCATAAACTTGTGAGTCAAACAGACCTGGATTTGAATCACTATTACCATATTTTAAATTTGAGGAAATGGAAGCATATAGAGTTTGTTACTTGCCCAAGATCACATAGCTTGTAAGTACAGAAACCATGCCAGGGTGTGACCTGTTCCTGTCTTACTCCAGAACCTACTCTTATTTCACTCTGGGATGCTATCTACCCACATTAATCCCAGCATTTATTGATAATAGGAACTATTCATTAGGCATTTCCTATGTGTCAGAAACTATACAAAGCCCTGTACATATACTGTCTCCTTGAATTATCTTCCATTTTTCTTTATAATTACCTCCATTTTATGTAAGAGGGAAGGAGGCCTAGAGAGATTCAATAATGTGCCAGCGCTAGAAAGTAGTCGAACTCAAACTGGATCCCAGGATTGGGATTGTCTGACTCTGAAACTCATTTTCTTAAGCACTATGTATGTTGTTTAGACAAGAGATCTGGAAAGGACTGATGGATTGGTGTCATATTTAAAATTTCCTTTCATCACTGGGTACAAGTTTCCATCACTGTCTTCTTGGATACAGAAGAACTGAGTGTTCAGTTTAGAAATGCAGGTTAGTGATTAGTAGCACAGGAGAAACAAATCTACAGAAACACAGGCCCTCAAATCTTTGATTTAAGAGGAACCTTTCAGATCATGTAGTCCAACTTCTCTTTTAGTTCAGAAAGTGGATGTTTTCATATCCCTGCCAGATGGAGGAGATCCTATACCTAAAAAGGAGAGTTCCAGCCTGGATTATCTAAAATGTATTTTTTCTGAAATTTGATTTACTTAAAAGAGCCAAGATACTGAATATCAGATTGGGTTTGTTAATACTGATAAATGTGGTGCTAGTTTTAATTAGCCTTGACTTCCAAATGGATCTCATACTGTGCTTTTCTGTGTTTTCTATGCTTTTAAAATATATATATATATAAAACCACTCCCACAATTCGAAGAACTGCTATTTTTAAAGAGAAATGAACAAATCAGATTTCATTAGTATTAAATGGTGAGGTGGAAACATCACAGGCCTCAGGGTTAAACAAACCTGGCTGTTGAATCCCTGCTCTGTTCCTTATAATTTGTGTGGCTTTAGCCTCTTCTTCACCTCTCTGAGCCTTGGTCTCCATCTGTCAATGGTGTTTCTACCTACCTTCCAAGACTGTGTGAAAATTAAATGAGATATTGCTGTAAGTCACTTATTAGATCTCTTCCCTCCTTTCCCCTTTTATTCTTTTCACCAGTTAAAAGTACAGCTTTCAGGGGGCGAGGGCAGCTCAGGGTGGGGCTGGGGAAGGGGGAATGTTATACTGAAGTTCCTAAAAGTGTTTGGCAAATGATGCATCACAAAGTCCTAAGGTTCTTCCCACAGTGTCTTGGGATGACAGCTAATGAACTCAGAAACATAAAACAGATAAAAAGGAAGTTGGACAAGAAGGAGGAGGAGGTAGCTGAGATACAGTAAGAAAACATTTCAAGATTCTATAGCATTATAATTTAAGTTCTCATCTGCATCTCATTATCTTAATAATCCAAAACAACAGCCCTTCAATGTCTCCCACAGAAGGAGGATGGGGAATGATTTTTCTGCACAGGGTCCCCAGCCTCTCTATCACGTTAGATATTATTTCCAAATGTTGAGTGTCGAGGGAGTGTTTCACATTCTCCTAATCATTAAACAGTTTGGCTCTCTTTGGGGACGGGATGAGTTTAGCAACCCACAGAGCAGCCTCCTAGAATAGCCGTCTCTGGAATTCCAAAACTCCAACAGGAATACAGCGTGGTATGTGGAGCCTCTGTAAGAAGTACAAGAGGGAAGAGATATGGGAACATATGTATATGTGTAACTGATTCACTTTGTTATAAAGCAGAAACTAACACAACATTGTAAAGCAATTATACTCCAATAAAGATATTAAAAAAAAAAAAGAAGTACTTTATCCAAATCTGCATCCTCCTTTTGGAGTCTACAGACAAAACTCAGTTCAATCGGCCATGTAGGATTTATTTCATTTTTTTTCTCCTGGAAAATATAATGATATTTGAGAAGTATTTATTTTGAAATATTTCAAACTTACAAAGGAGTTGCAATAATAGTGCAAGGGATCTTATATGCCCTTCACACAAATTCCTCAAATGTTAACGTTTATAGCACAGTTGTTTTAATTATTATCTCTCTAATTATATATAATTATTATCATTACTGTTTTCTAAAACCATTTGAGAACAAGTTACAGATATGAAGCCTCTTTACCCCTAAATATTCAATGTATTTCCTAAAAATAAGGGCACTTTCCCACATAAACATGGTACAATTATTATAATCAAGAAATTAGCAGTGCTAAAACACTGTTATCTAATCCTTGGACCTTATTCAAATTTCACTGTTGTCACAACAATAGACTCTATGACAAAAGGATGCAATCCATAATCAGACATTGCCTTTCATCTCTTTAGTCTCCTTTAATCTTGAACTCTTCCTCTGTCTTTGTCTTTTAGGACCTCGATAATTTTGAAAACTATAGGCCATTTATTTTGTGGAATGCCCCTAAATTTGGATTTGTCTGATGTTTCCTCATAACTATTTTCAGGTTATGTATATTTGGCAGGAATATCCTCAGAGATATGATGGCTGTTTCTCAATGGGTCATACCAGGAAGCACCTGATGTCAATTGGTCCTATTTTACCATCTTAATTTGAGACTGTTTTTCTCTTTGTAATTAATAAAAATCTTGTAGGAAAATACTTGGAGACTATTTAAACATTGTCCTTCTCCTCAAACTTTAACTCACTAGTTTTATCCTTTAAACTAATTTAGAACTTTCCCCTTTTTGTAACTTTTGGCTCAAAAAATAACAAAGTTGTACTATTAATTAAAGTTCATGTCCCCAGAAAGGCATATATAAGAAGGGTGCACTTTGAGATACACGATGCTGTCCCATGACAGAGCCCAGATGCCCAGAGACCAGGCTTGCGTTCTCTGGTGTCTCTAAGGTCCCTGTGTCTTTTAACAATTCCTTCCACTCCCCCTGGGAGAGAACTCTTTCAAACAGTCCTCCAAGCTGGGGCTGGGACAAACTGGCCCCCTGCCAGCCTCCAGAGAATCTCCCATGCCTGTCTTACTCCCATCCCTGAGACTGCAGTCTGGTGGCTTGCTTTGGGGGCTTTTTGCAGAGCTTTTGTCTTTTTGAGTCTGTGGATTCCTTTATGATGGCTTCTTATTGTTTACACTGGAAATTGTTAGCTTTTGCCTCTGGCAGGGCCCTAAGCTCCGAGCCCCGTGTCTGAACTGATAGACTAGAGTGGTGAAGCGAGTTGGGGGACCATCAGAAGGGCAAGGAGAAGGCCCCACCACCATGTGAGAGCTCAGGCTCTTTATTCTTCGAAAGACCCTATGCAAATGCAAACAGCTTGAGAGAAGCTGTATCTTAAGCACAGCAAACAGGTCTCCTCAGGAGCCCTTGTCCCATTGGGGGATCTTCCCGCCACAGTCCCAGGTGTGCTCTCCCTGTCCTTTCCCTTCTACTCCCACACAGGACACAAACTTGGGGCTGGCCTTTTCCTTTCAGGTCCTGCTTTCTTATTTTGAAACAAATGGAGAAAAAATTAAAAAGAAACAAAATGGCATTCTTTTCTGTCTACCTAGGGTCCAGTGAAGATTTTAAGTGCCACAGTCTGCAGCACCTGCCATGGTCACTTGGACGGCCAGTGCTGGAACTTCCGAGCCCAGCCTCGGTAGCCGCAGCCACAGCCCACTCCAGAATAAGCCAGATGCTTGCTTGCTTGCTTCCTTCCATCCTTCCATCCTCCCCTCTCCCTCCTTCTCTCTCTCCCTTTCTTTCTTTCCTCTCTCCCTCTCTCCCTCCCTCCCTCCCTCCCTCCCTCTCTCTCTCTCTCTCTCTCTCTCTCTCTCTCTTTCTCTTTCTTTCTTTCTTTCTTTCTTTCTTTCTTTCTTTCTTTCTTTCTTTCTTTCTTTCTTTCTTTCTTTCTTTCTTTCTTTCTTTCTTTCTTTCTTTCTTTCTTTCTTTCTTTCCCTTTCTTGCTCCCCTCCCCCATCTTTCTTTCTTTTTAAAGAAATCCATGATATGAATTGAAGTACAATAGGTAGTTTTTAAAATTGAGATATAGTTCACATAGCACACCATTTGCCCATTTAAAGTGTACAGTTTGATGGTATTAGTGTATTTGCAGAGTTGCACAACTATAACCACAATCAAATTTAGAACATTTACATCACCCCAAAAAGAAACCCGATACCCAATAGCACTGACTCCCAAGGGGTAGTTTTAAAAATGACAGATGCTGTTTCTTGAGCAATATTTGCCCATCTTTTGTTCTTTTACTGGACTTAACTATTCAGTCACTATCTTTCAGAAGAGCTGTGCCTGCAGTGGGCTCTCTGAGAAGACTTAATTGATGGCAGCTATGCAGTTGGGTTTCCTTCCCTAGGGAGCACTAACATGAACTTTGCTTAGTAAATTTTGATTTAGAATTTCTTCTGACTTGTTCCCTGGAGAATCATGAATGGGTTATTCTTAGGAAGTGACAGGATTATGGGAATCATCTTTTCTAGGATTTACAGTTTTAGTAGCACTTTCATATACACAATGTTATTTTATTCTCCCAAACAACAGTCAGAAGTAAAAGTAACAATAGAACTCACTTATTAAGTGCTTATTCTGTGCTTGGCAACTCTAAGTAGTTCCCATACATGCATTAACTCATCTGATCCTCAAGCACCCGATGAGACAGGGCTCTGGTAAAATTAGCCAGAAATGCAGAGAGGTTAAATGATGATAAGCCCAGGATCATAGAGCTGGTAAGGGCAGAGTTGAGGTGTGTGCATATGCAGTTTGATTCCAATCTGAACTCTAAATACCACTCTTACTGCCTCTAGTGTTCCCATTTTGGAAGCAAGGACTGAGGCTTTGAGAGGTTATATGTTATAAGAAGAACTAGTTAGGACCTGAATACAAGTATTTGGACCCCAAGCTTAATGCTATAATGAGGTAACATGCCTCCTCCATCAATGACTTAATTCAGCATCTTGCCAGGTACACAGAATCAAGTCCTTTAGCTAAGCCAAGCAAACAAACAAAAAGAAAGAGAAAATATTTCTTGTTGAAGCTTCATCTCTTAAACTGCAGTGTCGTTATTGTGACATAAGATTGGCTATACTTTTGGTGGGCCAGAAGCATTTTTCAAACCTATCTCCAAGGTCAGTTTTTCCTTCCTATCTGTGCCTCCTTTTGCAACCTCTCTTGATTTCTCTTTCTCCATGTTTCCTATTCACAAACAGGGAATGAGCCACATGGATTTAATAACCAGGGCATTGATTCATGTAGACTTTCATCTAATCAGAAAGAACAGTGGCAGGTCCAAGAACTCATTTGGTTGTATATCTTTTTAAAAGAGTTGACACACATGTCCTTTAGAGTAGAGAGAAAATAATAAAATTTAAAAAGCAAAAGCCAGCTCAGACCTGCCAGCTGCAATGATCAGTTACACAGAAGAGATCCATGGAATTCTGAAGCCATTTGGGTTTTGTTATGTTTGCTGAAACAGCACCAACTGTGATCTCTACTGCTTTAAACGGTTTAATGACTTTTGGATAAGCCTTCAGAGTTAAATGGTTAAATCACCAAATGCTCCAAAAAATAATTATGCAAACAATTTTCTGGCTAATTATCTAACATGAACAGAAGCACACAGCTGCTAAGACATGTAATTGCTGTTTCATCAGGGCTGGCTATTGTATATACATGGTTCCTTTACTGATCTCAGTGTGGTTTGGTGGGAGGCCACTAACATAGTATCTCATGAAATGAGCAAGTTAAAAGTCCCAGCTCTGGTCCAGCTAGTCACTCACTTTGATTCTTTTTCTAAGGGAATGGATTAAATCAAACCCATCCATAGTGGACAAGCACATAACTAGTATGTACATTTGTGTGGTATATCTAAGTCTTGGGCATATATATTTAAATGTCCAATGTGGAAAAATATAAATATTTTAAATTACTGGATATAAAAGGTACATATAGAAAACTTACACATATCCTAATTGTTCAGTTTACAAATGAGCACTCTCATGTAACCAGCCCCTAAAGCAAGAAATGGAACTTCACCAGGACCACAGAAGCCTCCTTTGTCCTTCCAATTTCTACTCCCTCCAAGGGTGGGTACTATCCTCACTTCTATCAACAGAGATTAATTGTACCTGTTTTGCACTAAATTTAAATGAAACCATATATCCTCACTTCTATCAAAAGGGATTAATTGTACCTGTTTTGCACTAAATTTAAACGAAACCATACAGTGTATACCCTTTTGTGCCTAGCTGCTTTCATACAGTACCATGTTTGTAAAATGTATCTATACTGTTGCAGTTTGTTCAATTCTCATTGCTGTATAGTATCTCATTGTGTGAACACTACAATTTATCATTCTACTGTTAATAGGTCTTTGGATAGTTTCTGGTTTGGGGATATTATGAATAAAGCTGCTATAAATATTGAGTACATCACTTGGTAAACATATCCATGCACCTGGGTCTATACCTAGGAGCAGAATTGCTGGGCTGTATGGTCTATCTCCAGCTTTAGTAGATGCTGCCAAACAGTTGTGCCAGTTTTCACCCCCACCAGCACTAGAGGGAAGTTGTTATGAATGTTGTAAAGAATTCTAACTGATGCTTGCTAAACTTTAAAGGATGGTGTGGAGTGAGGAAGAAGAGTTAATGGTAGGTCTAATGGAAAGTGTTCCAGAAATATGGCCTTGTGAGGAAAGGATAAGGTTGGAGAAAGAAGCCTGGTGGAGGAAGCAGTCAAGTTCAAGGTCATTTGGTAGATAGGAGAAGACTCCATGGATGTTTATCATCGACTCTGTCATCTTCTGTAGTATGTGACATGGTCCTAGCAAATCACCCCAGGTCTTTCTTTCTTTTCTCTTTAGTCCACGTGGCGTGTGCTCAAGGGCCGCTCAGCTCTGAGGGCCACTCTGGAGACTTGGGGATGCCCTCCCTCTCACCTGGCTGCCCACGCTGTGGTATATGAATACTTAACACAGATATCTCGCCCTTCTGATGCTAGGGGAATGAAGGATGAGAAGTGAGGAGCAGACAAAGAGAAATCAGAGAGAACAGAATGAAAATCTGAGTCGAGTCCAGTTATCTGGTTGTGTAACTTTAAGCAAATCACTCAAATCCTCTCATGGCTTTGTTTTCCTCAGCTACAAAAAATTGAAGGCAACAATTCTTAACTCACTAGGTTTATTTGATGATCAAATGAATTAAAAAAGAATATATATGGAAATGTTTTCAAAACTTTAAAAAGCAAACATTTGCTGTCTTTTCTACAGGGTATTATTATTAATACTCAAATCATCACTTTAAATAGAAATGTATCTCCAAGAAGTGATATCAGTTCTATTTTACTATTCAAATTTGCTATTCAAATTTATTGCATTAACAGAATAAGAAATAATCCTTCTCAGTAATGTTAACAGGAGTTACAAACAAAAATGTCTGAAATAGTGGCATTTACCCAGGATTACCCATAATTCATTGGGTTCAGTCATCCAGACCTCCATCCAGACTTGCATCCATTAATTAATTATTTTAACAAACATGTTTATTGAGTATGTACCCTTTTGTTTTAGGACGATTCTAGGCAGAGATTCACAACAGGATTCAAAGATGGACTTCAAGGGGTCCCTGAACATTCTGATTTTATATGGAGAGGAATGTGGGGGGTGACTTCTGTCATCAGATTCTCACAGAACTCTGAAAAACCCACCCTCTCCCAAAATAAGGTTAAGAAGCACCGTTTCAGGGATTTGTAGGATAAAGGAATATGAACTCTATATAAAATAATATGTGATGATTTATATAAGAACTTCAAAATTAAGTTGACAATAGACTCCCCATTAGCAATAATAGATGCCACAGAATAACAGAATAATATCTTTAAAATGCTGAGGAAAAATAAATATTAACTTAGAATAATATATCAAGCTTGATTATTATTCAAGTGTAGGGTGAAATAAAGAAAGGCACTTTGAGAAAAAAACAAAGATTAAGAGAGTTTACCAACTTTAGACCCTTGTCAAAATAACTATCAATTGGGCTTCCCTGGTGGCGCAGTGGTTGAGAGTTCACCTGCCAATGCAGGGGACCCGGGTTCGTGCCCCGGTTCGGGAAGATCCCACATGCCGCGGAGCGGCTGGGCCCATGAGCCATGGCCGCTGAGCCTGTGCGTCTGGAGCCTGTGCTCCTCAACGGGAGATGCCACAACAGTGAGAGGCCGGAGTACCACACACACAAAATAATAATAATAACTATCAATAAATATTATCCAAGAAACAGGGACTTTAAGTGCAGAGTAAAAATGTAAGAGGGAATCATGAGCAAAAAAATATTGTGAACATGGTTGTAAATTTAAAGAAACATTGTCTTAAAAAAATCAATGAGGGTGTTGTTTAAACAACAAGAAATTAAAATGCTAGATGACAATAACATGGACCAAGGGAGTGGGAGAGGCTGAAATTATAAACTCCAAGTTCATTGTATTATTCAGGAGGAAGATAGAGATAGGCTTAATTTAGACTTTAAGCAAGTATGCCTTTTAAAATTTAAGAGAAATGCTCAAAGAATAAGGGAAAATGTGTAATTTCAAAACAAGAACATGTAAAAGAAATGATTAAAGAATTCTAGAGTGATCTAATAAGAAATAGGAAGAAAAAAATATATATGCTAAGAAAAAATAACATAGTAGAAAAAGTCTAGATACATTAGTAATCTCAGGAAATGTAGACAGTTTAAACTGGTTTGTTCAAAAGTAGAGATCAGATCATTTTTAAGAAACACAATCCATTATGTGCTGTTTATAAGAGTTGTACCTAAAACATAATGATGCTTAAAGATTGAAATGGATGAGAAAAGATAAAACAGGTAAAGAATAATATTGCTGGAGAAGCAATATTAAGGCAAAAAGAGCATCATTTGGAATAAAGTCATGATATAATCATTGAAGAGCAGCTCACAGGGAAGCAAAGTAATGCTGAATCTGTATGTTCTGAGCAAAACAGGGTCCTGGCTTATAAAATAAATTTGACAAATCTCTCTTAATGGGAAATAATTTTTGCATGCCTCTTTCATAAACTGATCATAAGCAGTAAAAATTGATAAAGATATAAACATTTTGAACAACACAAGTAACTGGCCAGCCTTAAAGGAGACCTGTATAGAAGAAGCCTGTATTCCTCACATAGAGAATTCACATTGTTTTCAAGTACACATTGAAAATACTGACCACAAAAGAAGTCCTAAGAAATACCAAAGAATCAAGAACACTGACCACATTCTCTTTCTATAATGCAATTATATCAGACATCAACAACAAACGCCCCCCCCAAATACCCCATATATTTGGAAATGAAAATCATCTTATAAATATTCATGAATCAGAGAAGAAATAATAATGGAACTTATGAGATATTTAGAACTGAATGACCACAAATCACTACCTAGAAAAACTTGTGGGATGCCAGCATAGCCTTAAATTTACATTTATTAAAACAATGTTGAAATTGCAATGATAAAGCTAGGCAACGCTATTGTGGAAGAGAAGATCGGGGAAGTTTTCAAAGGAGGAATGTCCGATCTGAGAATTTAAAGATAGGGAAGAAGAAGAGGTAGAGGAGGAACCTGGAGGAGAATATTCTTGGAAAAAAAGAAAAATCAGTGGTAAATTATAAATAAGAAGGAGCTATTGTGCCTAAAGATAGTTACATTGGGTTTGTCGGAGGCTTGTTTTAGACATACCCTCTGAGTTTTGTTACACAAAAAAATTCCTTTAAAGTTAAAAGAGAAAATTCTTAAAGTAATAAACCTGAAATTGGATTGGCCATTTATAGCACAAAATAATTGGTCTGAAAGTTATAAGGAGTTTGGAGCAGTTTCATGCACCATTAGGTGGTAATCCCTGAACCAGCAGTAGGGAATGGTCCCTAGAAAAAGATACTGTGACAGAATTAGGATAACTGACATCAAAACTACATACTGGGGCTTCAATTCCTGCAATGGAAGAATAGCTTTTTATTGGATTAATGCTTCTGCAGATATTAGACAAAATATAAAAAAGAGCTGTTGGAAGGCACTGAACAGTGACCAGAAGTAGGCAGAAACAGGGAAGCATTTGGCCCATGAAAGAAGGGAGTTTGTCCTCTGAGGAGATTCCCAGGCTGCACGCTACACAGGGTGCTAGAGCTTAAGCAAAAAAACCCACTGTCTTCTTTGCCTGAAGGGTCAGAGGAAAGAGTGTGGGATAAATAGAATGGCTGGAAATGGAGGGTGTGGATCCCAGAAAGGAGGAAGCCATGGTAAAGGAGGGGACTAGACTCTGCATATAAACTCCGTTCAAAACCATAATTGACCTCTGAGCAGTACAGGCACAAGTGGGATTCCAAATATCCCCAAAGGAGAAAATGACATCTAGGCAGCTGAGAGAGCTGAGAAAAGATTTCTGCTGCTGGAACCGCAGGGGAAACTGCACTTTGAGTCTTGACAAGTTAGAAGAGCTTGGTAAACTCTTTGGACTTGCCATCGAAACACCAGAGAGACCTTAAGAGTAAAGATCATATAACAGAATTAATGGGTTTACTCTAAAACTAAGGAAAAATAAAAATAGATCCAGTAGAGCATAAAACCAAGCCTACAAAAGTTTATGGTGATCTGTTAATAATTTGACTGCTGGCTGGAACAAAATTTGACACTCTTCAGGATAAGATTACAGGATACGAAGTCTCTCCAATGTATCATTGTGACACACAGCCAAGAGAAAAATCAATCAGTAAAAACAGACTGATAAGTGCCCCAGATATTGGAATTATGGGATGGGAATTTCAGGAGAGAATTAAAGACTGAAAAGGAACCAGATGGAAATCCTAAAACTGAAAAATACATTATCTGACATTTAAAAAATCTTAAATGAAAATTAACAGCTTATAGAGAAAAAAAATTTTTTAATAATGAAACTTAAAGGCAGACCAATAGAAATTATCCAAACTGAAATGCAGAGAGCAAAAAGATTGGGAAGAGAATGAACATGTGTGTCAGTATCAGGTGACGTCACACAGGTGTAAATTGAGTTCCAGAAGGAGAAGAGAGAAATAATAGAGAAAGAAAAAATACTTCAAGAAATAATGGTTCAATATTCTTTTAATGGTTCAATATTTTTAGGGTTGATTAAAAAATAAATTTAGCATCCCATGGATCAAAGATGTTGAATGAATCCCAGTGGATAAATATTAAGAACCCCAGCACAATAAACACTAAGATAACCACATCTTGGAACATCATAGACAAACTGCTGAAAACCAGAGATAAAGAAAAAACTCTTAGCACAATCAGGGAAAAAGACATTTTAAATATAGGGGACAATGATTACAATAACTGCTGACTTCAGAAGCAGTGAAAGCCAGAAGATGATGGAAGGACATCTTTTAAAACTCATCATCAAGAATTTAATATCTAGGGAAATATCTTTAAAAATTAAAGTTAATTAAAGACATTTTTAAGCAGATAAAAGCAGAGAACATTCTCACCTGCAGAATTGACTACAAAAAAGTGCTAAAGATTCTAAATGTCTAAATTTTAAAAAAATTTAATCTAAAATGCTAAAAATTATTCAAAGGGGAAATGATATAAGTTGGAAATTCAGATCTATAAGAAGAAAGTATGAGTAATAGTATTGGTAAATATGTGGGTAATTATAAAATACTACTTTCCCTTCTAAAAAAAATCTTTATAAGTCAGCTGATAAACAATTTATCATGAAGTGTTATAACAGATGTAGCAGTAAAATATTTGATAACAATAGCACAGAAAAGGGCCAGGGTATAAAAGGAATTGTACTGTTGCAAGTAGTACAATATTAATTCAACATAGACTGTGCTAGGTTAAGGATGTATATTGTAATTCCCAAGAAAAGATATAAAGTATAGGAAAAAAAAGCCAACAGCAGAGAATATTGAATAAAATACTAAAAATTCATTGATTATCACAAAAAAACACAGGAAAAAGGAAACAAAGAACAGAAGAGGCAAAAATAAATAGAAAGATAATAGACTTAAACCCAATTATATCAATAATCAGATGAAATGTGAATGGATTAAACACTACAATTAAAAGGCAGAGATTAACAGACTGGGAAGAAGAACAACAAATAAGACCCAACTATCCTGTTTATAGGAGAGGTACTTTAAATATAAAGACACAAGTTGAAAGTTAAAGGATGAAAAAAAATAGACCATGTGCAGAATATGTGTAAGCCATATTAATATCAAAGTTGACTTCAAGACAGAATATTACCAGAGATAAAAATATTTTATCATAGTGAAAAAATGAACCAATTCATCCAGAGTTGCCATAATGGTAAATGTGTATACATCTACTAATTAAACTGCATATAAAATTGAGTTGAGTGGCAAAGTTGTCCCCCATTTTCTGTGGGAGAGCGCCTATCCTTTTTGTGGCTGTTGCATACCCAGGAATGATGAGAGTAGAGACGGTTTAAATAATGATTACAGGGAGTGTAATTGTATGTGTAATGTAGCTAAATGGTATGCTTATTCCTGCCATGAAACTATATTTGGATTTCAGGTGGCAACTGTTTGTTTCTTTTTTAACTTGAAAATTTAAAATGTTACTCTTTTTATGGATATAACCCCAAGTTCATGAACTATATTTGGTGATTTCCTTTGCACACTTCTCTAAGCAGGAGTTGTGACTTTGAAAATAAGCTGGGTCAACAGCCCAAGGTAGTCTATGTCATGGCCATAATGTCTCTTGTGGTGAGGCCATTCCTTTGTTGTTTCTTTCTGAGTGTTGGGCTACAGTTGGTCCCACAGATTGCTGAAATCCTGGCATTAGAGACAGCAATCAGTATGCAGTCTTTTTGCTTTACCATAATAATCACATGCATGACAACACACTGAGTCATCCCACTATTCAACATTTCCGAAAGTTTCGTTTGCCATGAAGTTGTTTGGGACTCAGAAATAATTGCAAATTATAGGAAGACTATCATATTGACCCAACAAAACGAACAAAAGGAGACCTTCAGGAAAGGAAAGAGAGAATCAGAGATTCATTAAATTCAGAAGGATCCCTGTCAGTCATCTCGAAGAGCATTTTATAAATTTAATGAACATAAAAATCATCTGCGGATGTTGTTAAAGTGCAGATTCCCAGATCCCATCCCCAGAAACTAAAATTTATGATCTGGGATGGGACCCAAGAATCTAAATTTTTAACAACTTCTCTGTGCAAGAAGACCTCAGATTACACTTTGAGAAACACTGATCTAGTTTCAACAGACCAGACATGACAAGCAGTTTCCAGCATCTGCTTGAAACTCCAGCCATGGTGAGCTCACCACCCCACAAAGCAGCCCCATTTCATTTTAGCAAGTTCTCCCTTGTTCTGAGCCCAAGTCTACCTTTGCCTCCTTTATCTTCAGGCTCTTCCCTCTGAAGCTACACAGAATAAGTCATATATTTCTCCTTTTATGATGACCCTTTATATTTTAAATATAGTTATTGGGTCTCCTTAATACTACTAGTTACCTCAATAGTTTCTAAAATGGTATTATATCTAGACATATCACCCATCTTTATGATTGTAGTGTGTGACTTAAAATGCAGTATCAGACCTGGTAAACATATTTCAATTTATCCTCACAACTATAAAGCTCAGTGAAGGTCATTACTTACCCTGGTTTGCCTTCATGGGTGTTTGTTTTTAAGAATTATACTACTATACAGGTAGTATAATTTATCCAACTTTGTCCTTTTAAAACAATGTTTTGGCTATTCTAGGCCCTTTGCATTTCCATATAAATTCATAATCAGCTTATCAAGTTGTCCAAAAGAATTGTTGGAATTTGTTTGGATTCCACTGAACCTATACATCAATTTAAGTAAAACTGACATTTTAACAATTTTGATTCCTATGTTTCATGAACACAATATATCTCTCCATTTATTTAGGTCTTCTTGAATTTCCTTCTGCTTTGTTTTATATTTTTGAAGTGGATCCCTAAGTATTTCACATTTTGATGTTATTTAAAATGTTAAAATTAAATTTCCACTTGCTAACTAAATTTCCAGGTTGCTAATATATT
Organism: Kogia breviceps; assembly: GCF_026419965.1. Taxonomy (NCBI): domain Eukaryota; kingdom Metazoa; phylum Chordata; class Mammalia; order Artiodactyla; family Physeteridae; genus Kogia; species Kogia breviceps. The sequence goes on from NC_081318.1 coordinate 56,157,734, forward strand.
GATCTACAATTAACTTTTATATATGCATAATATATATATTGTAAATGTAATGTACATGTGAATTGTAAATGTGCTAATCTCACTTGTTGTAGTTTTTTGGTAGATTCCATAGGATTTTCTATTTAGATTATAATGTCATCTGTGAATAATATATAAAGACAGTTTCACTTCTTCTTTTACAACCTAGGTGCCTTTAATTTTTTTCTTACCTTATTTAACTGATAGGAACTTCTGATACAATGATGAATAGAAGCAGGGAGTGTGGACATTCATGCTCTTTTTCTGATCTTAGATGGTAGGGTAAACATCCAGACTTTCATCAGTAGGTATGAGGTTAGTCGTAGGTTTTCTGTAGATGCAGTATATAAGGTTGAGGAAACTCCCATCTAATCCTACTTGCTGAGATTTGTGTGCTTTTGTTACAAATCGAATGGAGCAGGAATCAGCATTCTTTTTTCTATAAACAGACAAGCAATAAATACTTTAGGCTATCGAGGACATATATTGTCTCTGTCACACATTCTTTGATTTTTTTTGTACAACTCTTTAAAAATATAAAAAACATCCTTAGCTTGTGGGCCATGGACTGTAGTTTGCTGATCCCTGATCTAACAGTTTGTTATGCCTACAATTCTCACAACTCACACTAGGGGGCAGTAGTATCAAATTGCCAAGCCTCCACATCCCCACTTTTGGGGTACCAGAGAAATGGAATGAATTGATAGCTTAATTTTAGTCATTAAATGTACTACTTTTCAGTAAAGTATTCCCAGGAAGAGATAGTAATCTCTATTTGCCTATATCAACAATAGTATTAAGAGAGAAGACTAATGAGAAAGGATATAAATATTATAATAAGTAATTGAAAATCAAAATGCCTTCACATTTTGCCCATCTACAACATTTCCAGTTATCAAAATACATTCTGGTCTCTGCTGGTCCAGATGGGCCAGCCACTAATTGACTCAATTCTTTCAGTCCCTTTATATTTGCAAATCTGAGTTACACTACTCATCTGTACTCACTAAACAACTAAGGAAAGTTAAGGGTCTTCTAAGATCTCTTGGGCTCCTATTTTCTCTGTCTATTGTGTTTTGCACCAGAGACTTACTTCTGTATGTCCAAATACTGAATAGTTTTTCATAATATTTAGGTCTCACAAGAGAAAGCAGAGCACTAGACCCCTTGAGGCTAAGACACAGCATAAAAGCAGGACAGGAGGGAAGCATGATGCATGTGCAATAGCCCAGGCTTAGATAAAATAAGACAGTTCTGGGATCCCCCCTGCCTCCTCCACTGCTTCTCAAATGTGTGACCTTGGGCAATCCCTTTGCATGGGCCTGGCACACTGTAAGTTCTCAGCTTTCCTTGAAGAGAAGAGAAGATGGAAAAGTCTAGAACCATCATTTCCAGGGTTTTTTTTTTTTTTTCCTTTTAAAAAAAAATTATTTTGTTTATTTTTTTATACAGCAGGTTCTTATTAATTATCTATTTTATACATATTAGTGTATACATGTCAATCCCAATCTCCCAATTCATCCCACCACAACCACCTCCCCACCCCTGCTTTCCCCCCTTGGTGTCCATATGTTTGTTCCCTATATCTGTGTCTCTATTTCTGCCTTGTTTTTGTTTTTTTTTTTTTCCTTCTTAAGCATTGGAGTTTTTTCTTCAAACAAAACTGTTATGTCAAGCCCATAAAAATGAAAGTTCTGTAGCAGAGTGGTACAGTGTCCCAGCCATATTTGTTGAGTCTATTTCTGGACCCTATCCTTATTCCCTCAGCAATATCCACTATGCCCTAGAATTTCAGGAAGCACTGTTTGAGAAAAAATTGTTTGCAGCATGGACGTAGGAAATCCTATGAAGGTAACCAGACTCCATAGAGTCAGGGCAGTGAAGTATTTACAGCTTTGTTATTTAAAGTATAGTCGCAGGACAAGCAGGATCACCGGAATCCAAGGCCCAATCTAGACCTACTGAATTAGAATCTGCATTTGGAGAAGATACTCTGCTGTGTGCGCATTAGATTTTGAGAAGCCCTAGTGCAGTGTGAGGAGAGGGGGAGAAAGCACACAATCGAGTCATCACAGATGTAAGGCATTACCAAAAGAATGCAGCTAAATTCTGCCAAAGCTGCATTCCATTAATCCTCTTTAGAAATTTAATAATTTGTGTAATATTATTAGCATTTTTTTTCAGATTTCTTCAGGGAGTATGAGTTTATTAAAAGGATAATACATTTTACTTAGCTTTTTTCTCTTTGACCCTTCAGACCATTTTTGGATTTCTAAATTATCTTTTGATTATGCCTACAACCTCCCATGAGGATTAGTGGGTTATAGTTATTTTGTTTAAAAAAACACAAATTTTCCAGCCACAAATAGGAATTAATAATTAGCTGAATCTATAATGTGAGTTGTTAATGGAATATTAGCTATTTGAGTAAAAAGGTACTGCACACAAATAATTAAACAAGACAAAGAACATGCAGGCAAGAATTTCTATTTCTTTTCCGCAGTAGTGGCTCTGTGTCTCTCCATCTAGATGCTGGCATTCTTTTTGTAAATGATTGATTTTCCCACATCTGAATACTGATAAATCTATAACCAGCTCTGATGTTAATATTGTGCCAGGATGAAAAAGAGAATAATAATGACACAGCGGGAGTTACAACACTGAAAGAGAAATTGAGAATTCAGAATATGGAAAGGGGATTTATTATCTATTTCTTTGTGATCTGACCTGGAGTCCAGAAATCGTGATGTAATTTCAGTTCATTCCTTCATCTATGAAGTTTGGATTAGTTTGTGATTTTCAAACTATGTTATAGCTATGGAACCCTTTGGGCAAAGGAAATGGTACAGGCAGCCTATATGTGAAATAAATTAAAAAGGGACAGCTTGGGAGTTGGAGAAACAAGTTTCAAACTCCTGGGTAAGTTGCTCTCTAAAGTATCACCTAACTCAGAAAATGGGGCAGCACAATAAACAGTGCTGGAAAATTAATGGGTTGAAGTCAACATGTATTTACCTAAATAATTTTATATTTATTCTTTTTTAAAAATAAATAAATAAATAAATTTATTTATTTATTTGGCTGTGTCGGGTCTTCGTTGCTGTGCACAGGCTTTCTCTAGTTGCGGCAAGTGTTGCGGTGCACGGGCTTCTCTTTGGGGCGGACCCTCCCGTTGCGGAGCATGGGCTCCAGGCATGCAGGCCTCAGTTGTTGCTGCGCACGGGCTTCAGTAGTTGTGGAGCACAGGCTCAGTTGCTCTGCGGCATGTGAGATCCTCCCGGACCAGGGCTCAAACCCGTGTCCCCTGCATTGGCAGGAGGATTCTCAACCACCACACCACCAGGGAAGTCCTTATATTTATTCTTGATAAAAATGATTTACAAATTACATTGCTGAGGGGCATCTCTGTTAAAGTAAATGGGTCATGGCATTTACTGGGGTGACATCTAGTATATCAAATCCCATCAGTTCTTTCTGAGTAGCACGTTTCCCATTCATTCTCTCCTTGCAATTCTCACAGCCACCATCCTAGCTCAGGCAAACATAACTCCTGCCTGGACAATTATGACAGCCTCCCAAAGGGCTTCCCTCCACCTCCAAACCTTTGGAGGGAAAGCCAAGGTTTACACATACCAAACATGCAAGAGATCCTGCAATTTGCTCCTGGCTTTGTTACAAAGCCCTACTGCCAATGGAGAGCAGAGTCCAAAATCCCTTGCTTGGCATGAAGAGTTCTCTGTGTGGCTTCTACTGAGCTTTCTATTTCTCATGTGCCCCTTGGTGAGCCCCATAATCTAGTCAATGGGAACTACTCTCTCTTTCTAATTTTGCACGCCACACAGTGCCTCTCTCATTACCCCCTTCGCCTATTATGTCTTATCCATCCTCTTTATATGTCTAAATAATACCCACCTTTTAAAGACTCAGCTCAAGTGCTACCTCCTCCCTGAAATCCTTCCTGAGTTTCTCTGTCCTTCCCAAAGTCCTTCCAGTCCCTGCTCCCCAAGCTAGTAATCACCCTATTACTTACTATAACTATGGACCCCACTCTGAGCACTTACCCCATTCCAATTTGAGTTATAGCTCTATACATTTAGCTCCTGTTATTTTATTATTGATTTTTCCATTGTCTCTCCTATTGGCTATTTAGAACATAAGCCATGTCTTGTTTAATTCTAAATCCCTCATGGTATTTAACACATGCCAGATACATAGCAGATATCTGATGAACAAAATGTGGTCTCTCTTCTATAATATGGTTATTGTCCCCCTGAGAAAATCTGTGTTACAAAAACAATTGTTTCAGTGGGAAAAGGGGTTATGGCCATTAAATTTAAGGCCATAACAAATTATTTTTCCTACATGAATTTTCAGAATAAAACTTTTTAATAGCTCTTCCTGAATTTTGTTTCTGCAAGTGGATATAATATATTGGGTAAACATAACTCATCAAAACAACCTACATGCTTCTTCCCTTCCCTTTAATCCACCCTGTAAGAGTTTCTTGATCTTTATCACCCTTTATTCTGATCTTGTGCTTTTACTTACAATACAGTTCCCAACTAATCACAGTGAACCAAATCTAGGGAGGGTAATTGAAAGACCAAAATGCAACAGGGAAGTCAGTTCCCTAAATTAATTTTTTTTTTTTTTTTGCTTTATACGGGAAAATATGATTTATGCTCCATTGGCCCCTGTAGGAAATGTTGAAAAAGAGAGAATGTTTATGCCCCACCTCACCTCCTATATTTCCATTGGCATCCTGCCCTCTCTTCCCTTGGGGATTGTTGGGGACCTTCCCTCACTCACCTAATTCCCTCCTCCCCATAGGAGGAAAAGTGAGCTGACTGGTTAGAACCCATGTCATAGCGGTGGGCAGAATCTCTCAGCACTGTAGCTCACAGCTCCTTTCTGCTCCCAGGTCCACAGCTGATTTTGTAAGCAGATTTGGAGCTCGCTCCACAGTCTGAGTCAGTCAGTCAAATAAATCCTATGGCCTGGATTCAGGAGAGTATTAGAATGATTCCATGCTGGCCTCAGGTCCAAACTGTGTTCTCTAAAATTTAAATATTACCAGCACCTGCATTTTGAGGAATGTTGGGTGTTTTCTCTGCCAGTTGCAAAGTCTATACTTGGTTCTCTTTAGTTTATTATCTTTACACTTATTCGTTGTCAGTCTGAACATAGAAAAGGGGAGGGGTGAGTCCTGGGCTCTCTAGCCTCTGACACAAAAACTCTCCTGAATTCGTAAAATGTTTTATATATTATAAGGTATGTTTACTTCTAGTAGCTCATTTGATTCTCACAGCCCTGACAGATATATTAAAATCTTCTTAGCCTTGCCCATGATCTTCTCAGTGTCAGAGTTTCCAAGTCCTTTGACACCAGAAAAATATTCTCTCTACTTCATCTTGAAATTGGCCCTTGGCAGTGACTTGAGCAAAATTCCTTCTATTCTGTTTCCTGTGAGTTAGGGCTAGGAATTCTCTTCAGCAACACTCTCAAGCTGAGCTTCCCTCTGAACTGGGGGACAAAGTGCATAAATAGAGGAAGATGCCCATGAAATGAACTTGAGAGGAAGTGACAGGAAAAAGGAATGTGACTTATAAGTGGTTAGCTTGGAAATCCAGCAGCTACGGCAGAAATGCTGGAGAAGAAATAGGATTTGGAAGAGCATGTCTTTGTTCCCTTGGTCCTCTGACTTTCAGGCAACCAAGAGAGTCTAGCTGTGAAATCTGTAATACACTATAGTATACTCTGATAGGGAAAGCTGAGGCACTTAGAGAACTTGGAGACCATTTGATCACACCTACTGATACTGGAAAGCAGTTAAATATCATTAATGACCCTTAATTGAATAAAAATGAAACTATCTCCTATTCCCTTGATCTTTCAAATTCAAGCTAACATGTATGCTGGGGTTATCCAAGACAGTCAGAGATGAACATGCTGCTTGAGCCAGTTTTTCTATTTATTTTCCAAAAGCAAACAGGTCCCTTCTGAAACTGCTGTTTGGCAACCTGAATTTAAACCTTCACCAATTGGCTGCCACCCCTGTAATCTGTAGACAGGATTCCAAAGTAGAAGCTATCCGTGAGCGTGTATCTTTTAAGGTTGGGCTCTCAAGCTCCAGCACCTGCCTTCCTGGTAGGACCACTTGGCATGTTTGCCCTGGATCTTGCCAGTCTAGCATTTACCTGTATGGTTTTATTGGATTATTTCAGTGTAGATTAGTCATATACACCTTAAAGAAGAAGAAAAGGAAAGGAAAATTCATCGAGCATATATCATATTTTCAGGCAGAATGCCAGGTGATTTATAAAAATTATCACATTTATCCTCACCCCTTATAGGAAGCCAAGGCACTAAGTGACATCTCATATTTATACAATCATCCACCATTTACAATTCATATACATCATCTCGGTTAATCTTCACAGTGGTCCTATTATGAGGAGGGCATGATCCTCATTTTATAAATGGAAAAACCAAGACTCAGAAGGGTTGAACAATATGCCCAGGCCACAAGGAGAGTTTTAAGAGAGCTAACACTTGTACCCAGATCAGTATTCATTCCATCAAGGCCCCAAAGGCCTGACTTCCATGTATGACCTATTCTGAAGGCATGAGAAGAATGTAGGCTTCAGAATTACCTAGGTGTGGGTTCAAATTCTGGTCCTGGAACATCCTAGCTCTGAGTTCTTGGTCAAATCTCCTAACCCTATGGGGTTCCAACTGCTTCATCTAAAATGGGGGAAATAGTATGTATCTCATAAAATTGCTAAACAATTTAAATGAGGTTAACTACACTATGTGCTTGAAGCTTAACGGTTTTTCACAAATGCTCATTTCCTCTTCTACTAATTTTCAAGTAATCGACAATGGAGTGGTAAGTTAGGAAAGTTTAGGATCAGAATCTGGGGGTATATGGTCAGAAATGTGAGCACTTTTATCAAAAGGAAGAATACCCTTCAAAAGTTGAAAGCCACTGTTCTAGAATTTATTAGTCTAAAAATGTGTGATCCAACATTTTATTGTGTACTTTCTTCATGAAAAGCACCATATTGGGTAATGAAGGGGATAGAAAGACATGGTCCTGCCTTCAGAGAGTGAGGTTTGGTCTGCTGTGAACATCTTTTCTCCATCCAAGGACCACCATGGAATGAGATGTAGACTCTCAGATTCTAGGTTATTCCCCATGTCCCTAAAGCAGTCCTTCCATCCTTGTGTGGTTTCTTAAGGAGTTTGCCTTAAGGGTTAAACAATAAAGGATATAGTTTAAGGGGTAAAAGAAGCCTTTTAAATTTTATACCAATAGCACTCCTGACAATCCATTAGAATACTTGGAACTAGGTTTGCTGAGTCTCTCTTCACTCTTGTCTTATGGTCTTGGAAGTCAGCCACGCCTAATTGCTCTGACATAGTTTTCTTGTTAGTGGGTCATGAAGCCAATTTAGTAGGTCTTGACCAGCATTTTTAAAATTAAAAAGACCTTACCAGATTAGAAAATATCAAAATACATTGTACTTATTCTTAGTAAAGTTTAGGTTTTTATTGCCTGTGTAAGATATTTTTAGCGTGGGTAGCCATCAAAAATGTTTGAAAAACATATTCTTTTTTTTTTTTTGTACATGCATTCTTTTCTTTATTCCTCAAAACAATACTGTATGAAGTCTTATTAGTACCCCCATTTCAAAAATGAGTGATATGAGGCTTAGAAAGTTTAAAAACTTACAAAAGGTCAAATACTAATGAATTGGAGGGCTATTTCTTCAGAGCCTATCTTTGAAACAACCTTGATACTCTGGGGAAAATTAGGAAAAAAAAATCTGTTAAATCTCTCTATAATACAGATGAAGTTTTTTTTTTTTTAACATCTTTATTTGAGTATAACTGTTTTACAATAGTGTGTTAGTTTCTCCTTTACAACAAAGTGAATCAGTTATACATATACATATGTTCCCATATCTCTTCCCTCTTGCATCACCCTCCCTCCCACCCTCCCTATCCCACCTCTCTAGGTGGTCACAAAGCACAGACGTGAACTCCCTGTGCTATGCGGCAGCTTCCCAATAGCTATCTAATTTACATTTGGTAGTGTGTATATGTCCCTGCCACTCTATCACTTCGTCACAGCTTACCCTTCCCCCTTCCCATATGCTCAAGTCCATGCTCTAGTAGGTCTGTGTTTTATTCCCGTCCTACCACTAATCTCTTCATGACATTTTTTTTCTTAGATTCCATATATATGTGTTAGCATACAGTATTTGTTTTTCTTCTCTGACTTACTTCACTCTGTATGACAGACTCCAGGTCGATCCACCTCATTACAAATAACTCAGTTTCATTTCTTTTTATGGCTGAGTAATATTCCATTGTATATATGTGCCACATCTTCTTTATCCATTCATCTGTTGATGGACACTTAGGTTCCTTCCATGTCCTGGCTATCGTAAATAGAGCTGCAATAAACATTTTGGTACATGACTCTTTTTGAATTATGCTTTTCTCAGGGTATATGCCTAGTAGTGGGATTGCGGGGTCGTACGGTAGTTCTATTTGTAGTTTTTTAAGGAACCTCCATACTGTTCTCCATAGTGGCTGTATCAATTTACATTCCCACCAGCAGTGCAAGAGGGTACCCTTTCCTCCACACCCTCTCCAGCATTTATTGTTTCTAGAGTTTTTGATGATGGCCAATCTGACCAGTGTGAGATGATATCTCATTGTAGTTTTGATTTGCATTTCTCTAATGATTCATGATGTTGAGCATTCTTTCATGTGTTTGTTGGCAATCTGTATATCTTCTTTGGAGAAATGTCTATTTAGTTCTTCTGCCCATTTTTGGATTGGGTTGTTTGTTTTTTTGTTATTGAGCTGCCTGAGTTGCTTATAAATTTTGGATATTAATCCTTTGTCAGTTGCTTCATTTGTAAATATCTTCTCCCATTCTGAAGGTTGTCTTTTGGTCTTGTTTATGGTATCCTTTGCTGTGCAAAAGCTTTTAAGTTTCATTAGGTCCCATTTGTTTATTTTTGTTTTTATTTCCATTTCTCTAGGAGATGGGTCAAAAATGATCTTGCTGTGATTTATGTCATAGAGTGTTCTGCCTATGTTTTCCTCTAAGAGTTTGATAGTGTCTGGCCTTACATTTAGGTCTTTAACCTATTTTGAGTTTATTTTTGTGTGTGGTGTTAGGGAGTGTTCTAATTTCATATTTTACATGTAGCTGTCCAGTTTTCCCAGCACCACTTATTGAAGAGGCTGTCTTTTCTCCACTGTATATCCTTCCCTCCTTTATCAAAGATAAGGTGACCATATGTGTGTGGGTTTATCTCTGGGCTTTCTATCCTGTTCCATTGATCTCTATTTCTGTTTTTGTGCCAGTACCATACTGTCTTGATTACTGTGGCCTTGTAGTATAGTCTGAAATCAGGGAGCCTGATTCCTCCAGCTCCATTTTTCGTTTTCAAGATTGCTTTGGCTCTTCGGGGTCTTTTGTGTTTCCATACAAATTGTGAAATTCTTTGTTCTAGTTCTGTAAAAAATGCCAGTGGTAATTAGATAGGGATTGCATTGAATCTGTAGATTGCTTTGGGTAATAGTCATTTTCACAATGTTGATTCTTCCAATCCAAGAACATGGTATATCTCTCCATCTGTTTGTATTATCTTTAATTTCTTTCATCAGTGTCTTATAGTTTTCTGCATACAAGTCTTTTGTCTCCTTAGGTAGGTTTATTCCTAGATATTTTATTCTTTTTGTTGCAATGGTAAATGGGAGTGTTTTCTTAATTTCACTCTCAGATTTTTCATCATTAGTGTATAAGAAAGCCAGAGATTTATGTGCATTAATTTTGTATCCTGCTACTTTACCAAATTCATTGATTAGCTCTAGTAGTTTTCTGGTAGCATCCTTAGTATTCTCTATGTATAGTATCATGTCGTCTGCAAACAGTGACAGCTTTACTTCTTCTTTTCCTATTTGGATTCCTTTTATTTCTTTTTTTTCTCTGATTGTTGTGGCTAGAACTTCCAAAACTAGGTTGAATAAGAGTGGTGAGAGTGGGCAACCTTGTCTTGTTCCTGATCTTAGTGGAAATGGTTTCAGTTTTTCACCATTGAGAATGATGTTTGCTGTGGGTTTGTCATATATGGCCTTTATTATGTTGAGGAAAGTTCCCTCTATGCCTACTTTCTGCAGGGTTTTTATCATAAATGGGTGTTGAATTTTGTCAAAAGCTTTCTCTGCATCTATTGAGATGATCATATAGTTTTTCTCCATCAGTTAGTTGATATGGTGTATCAGGGGCTTCCCTGGTGGCACAATGGTTGAGAATCTGCCTGCTAATGCAGGGGACATGGGTTCGAGCCCTGGTCTGGGAAGATCCCACATGCCACTGAGCAACTAGGCCCGTGAGCCACAACTACTGAGCCTGCGCGTCTGGAGCCTGTGCTCCGCAACAAGAGAGGCCGCGATAGTGAGAGGCCCGTGCACCGCGATGAAGAGTGGCCCCCTCTTGCCGCAACTAGAGAAAGCCTTTGCACAGAAACGAAGACCCAACACAGCCAAAAATAAATAAATTAATAAATTAATTAAATAGGTCCACATAGATGATTCATTGTCATATTAGTGTTGTGGTCTGTTAAAAAAAAAAAAAGAAAGAAAAACTGATCTTCCATATAACGTTTATTACTTCAAAAAAAAATAACAAGGTCTAACATTATAAGTGCCAAGAGTGCTCATGGAATAAGTAGCAAGGATTAGATGTTAAGTCTAGCACTTTAGAGGTTATTTTCTTCTAGGCATTTCCACCAAGATATATGTAAATGCCATTAGATAAACGGCTTTCACTTCTCTTGTGGCTGCATGAACCATCAGCTAGATTTTCCCTCCACGGTCTATTCATCTCCACAACCACCATCATCACTACCTCTTCCTCCTATTTTCCATAGGAGAATCTCTGTGGCAGAGCCCCCAGATCTAGTCTCTTACAAGCTGGAGTATTCTTGCTCTTATCTTCTACATCTTCTGAAAATGGGTACATAATCAGTCCACCACCAGAAATCATCCAATCTTACTCATAGTTGCCCAGAAATCCATACAGAGTCCAAAGGACAGGACAGATTTTTGTTGTCATTGTTGTTGTGCTCACCAAGCCATCTTCTGCTGTGTTGTGTCTGTCCTGCATGGCTGCCTGGAAACACCCTTTCCCTTGGGATTCCCTCCTTCACCCATTTCTCCTTGGGGAGCTCAACTTCATTATGCCACCACCACTCCCTATGTTCAAACCAGCTTGTCCCACTTCAAGTTACCACCACTCAAATAGCAGATTCTTTTCACCTGGATCTTCTGATTCTTCAGAGTAGAGTCCTCTCAAGACTAAAACCTTTTTCTGGCTGATACCACTCATCCTCAAGACACAACTCTATGATTAAATGTGACACCAATGGGAAGGGACAAAGGAGATGATCTGGAAAGAGCATCCCATCCTGACATATTGGTTTTATCTCATTAGACTGAGTCTCTGGTCTCTGCACCACAGGGGTTGTCCACACTGGACAATCTATGAGCTGACATTGAGATTTCAAAGAAACTATGCTCTATCCCACTGAATATGTTTGAATTCAAGGATCCTTAAAATATAGTACACATTAGTCCCTTCCCAATGTCTCATTGCTCCATAGGTGTCCAGAGAAGGAAGCGTTGCTGAGGACCAGAATGATGGCAGAAGACTTTGTGGAATAGATGAGGATTGAAGTGAACCAGGAAAGGTGGGCAGAATTTGGAGACATGAAGCAATGTAAACAGGACTTTGTAGACTAATAGGACCAACAAGCATAGCAGAAAGGAATCAGGACACTCTCTCTGAGTGAGTGCACCAGGCTGGTGGGATGTAGCATTGGCTTGGAACTCTGTCAGGAGGTAGAATAAAAATATGGTTTAAGATCAGACCCTCGTGGAAATATTTGAATGCCAGGAACAGGGGAAAATAGGCTTTTAAGCAAATGAAAATGGCATTTTAGGGATATTAACATTCCAGTTTATGGAACAGGATTTGGTGCAGAGACACCCAGCAAGGGTAGATCACATGAAGAACCACTCCCTGTAGTGATCCCAGCTTAAGGCAACCAGGGGCCCAACTAGAGTGAAGCAATGAGAACTGAGATGGAAGCTTTTACATGACAGTGTGCCATTGACTTACAGCAATCTAATCAGCAACATTTCATTATGCACTTGGTCTTGAACCAGATAATTTGCCCTTCAGATGTATCTTTCCTGAATATGTAAACGCTCTCATTAAGATACAAACCCTATGCCTGCTTTGAAGCTAAGCCAGACCCCACCTAACGCTGGCCTTTACCCCTTTTCTTCTCATTGGTAATCAGCTCACTGAAGCAGATGTTACTTCCTGACTCCGCAGGTGCCAACAGCCTCAGAAAGAAATGGATTATAGAACTGGGGTCTGCACTCAGCATGATCCAAATATGGAAATCAAACTGAGCCTTCTCAGGCTCCATGCTTGGGAAGGAGAGTGAAAAAGGGCTTAACACTGGGTCTCAAAAGACAGGGTGGTTACCAGAGCCATCATGGGGCCATTTATCTGCCTACAGAAGGTCTTGCCAGTAATAACAATTAATGCCAATGGCATCCTTTCAATTTACCTTCATGGATTAATTAAACAAATACTTATTGGCTACGTACCAGGCATTAAACAAGGCTTTGGGGATAAAAAGACACAAAGGGCAGAGTTCTTGCCTTTGATAAAGTTTCCAGCTGAGTAGGAGAGACAGACCTATAAACAAGTAAATAACATTACAATGGCATGTTCTGCTCTCTGCACCAAAAATTGTAAGATCTGATGCTCGAGAGATAGACAGTTTGGGATTAAAGTCTTCCCACTGCATACTTTTCAGTAATCACTTGGAAGGTCAAGAAGTCACATATAAACACCTAACACGAAAACTTTTATCTGAATAAAAGCAGAAAAGAAAACTAAAATCAACAAGTCCTCAGTAAAACCTGGGAGTTTGCCCCAGAATTATTTTGCCTTTTCCCCTGGGCTTTTATTTAACCCCAGCTGTGGTTATGCTGCCTGACCTTCTTTTATAGAAGCCTTGAACTTCACAATATGAAGGCCCTTCTACTCCCAGTCCCTAGAGTGAGTCAGACTGCTGATGCTTAGCAGAGGAGAATTCTGGCCAAGAGCATTAGGAAGAGCAGGAATTGGAAGGAAGAGAGCCAAAGCCCTTAGTGAAATTCTTCTGTGGGGGTTGCAGACGTAGAGTCTAGTGGGGTTTTGGTCTAGGAAGTTTAGGAAAAATGAAAAGCTTGTTGGTGAAAATTTAATCTTCTCTGTGAATTGTAATCATTTTTTTACAGACAGAATCCTGTCCCTCGACAGGTATTGCTTCCCAGTGAAAACAAAGAGAAGTCATCTCAGGAAAAGTCAGCCCAGGATCACCAAGAACAGATTTTGTTGTTAGTCATTTAATTTATATTTTTCTATAATAAACTGTTGGTCTTTTTTAAAAACTAGAATCATATGATCATGAGTCTGCTTTTCTTTTTGTTTTACAGTCTTTTTTTTTTTTTTTTTTTTTTTTTTTTTTTTTTTTTTTTTTTAGTTTAAAAGAGATGGTTTCTAGTGGCAGGGGATATACAAGGTTGAGGTTGGAGAGGGCTGACAAAAAAGATGTTATTAGAAATAAATGCTGTCATTATATTGGCGTTAAGGGTTATTTTAAACTTTAGGAAGAGAAGAAGGTATTGAGAACTCTCTTTTTCAACAGAATTTTTAGATATTATGTCTCTTAATAGTTTCAGTCTAGTTTCCTCAGAAAGTATACTGCCTCCTTTGCCCCACTCAGATCCTTGTTAGGTTTAGCTTAATAATAATGTGAGGGGCCAGAAAAGCTTTTAAAGCTGATTTCTTACAGTTTGTAATTCCTTGCCAGGAACTGGAGGACTGATTGGCCATGCCCTCTGCAGTCTCCTGGCTATTTGTGAGAGTAGAAAACGAAACAAGGTACACATGTCTACACATACACACACACACACACACACAGAGCTCAATGTGAGACAGCACCATAGAAAAATATGTTCACAATAACTCAATTTCACTAAAACTAGAAGTGGTCTTATGGAAGAAGGATAATAAGTCCCATTAGTAGATCGTTTTCTTGTCCTCAAAGGAAGGTGCCTGCTGATCAACAGCACTTCCCAGAGAGTTAAGTCATAGATCGCATTTGGCCGTGATGGAGAGAAGACCTGGGTCTCCTACTGGTCAAGGATGAGCTAGAGTCTGTCCGTGGAGGCTGGAAATGTTGAGGTGAAATCATGGGCCTTTCGTGTTCTTTGCTTTTCAAGTGAATGTTAAAAAATTCGACAGCTGTGTTTTACTCCACTGGAGTCCCTCAAACACCCACTCATCATCCCCCAAATCACTTAGAGGGGTGCACAGCAAAGTAATTAGTGAATTATTCATTCAGCTGTGTAGCCAGGTGCCAGAGGCAACCTTCTGCAGATTTCAGGTGATTACTTACATTGAGTAAGGCAAAATTTCACAGTTCTTCTTCTTGCTGATTTATAAATTTTTCTCTTGTTAATCAAAAGAGCCTAGAAAATTGTATGAATCACAAAGGTACTGGAAAACATCAGTACAACACATGTTGAGCCAAAGTTGCCAATGTCTAAGTTATTCTCTGGTAATTATGTTTCCACGTACTTTAACATTTTAAAGCGTAAGTTACCGGCCTTCGAGCAAGTCTAACCTGGCTTTGCCTGTGAGAAAGAGACATTCTCTTTATTCAAATTAAATACAAAGGGCATAATTTCCCATCCTGTTAGGAGGAGAGCAGACTTTCGACATTCCTTAGAGTTCTATACAAGGCAACTAAAGAAAAGGTCAGTCATTCACTCAGAAAATATTTTTTGAGTACCTACATTTCAGACATTACTAGTTGCTGGTGAAACAAACACAGCCTCTTCCCTTGTAGAGCTTATACTCTAGACTACTACCTATCTAGGATGCTCACACAGTAGGAGGACTAGATTCAAATTATGCACAAGGGATTGCAACAAAATGAAGTGTGCACTAAAAAGGTGACCAAGGAAGTAAGGTGTCTGGGAATTAAGTGATATAAAGAGCAGTTGAAAGAAACTGGAGAGTTCAGGAACGGTGCAGGTATTATTTTCTGCGGCTCTAGAGGGCATACCCTAATCAAGAGGTGGTGGACTTCAGTTCAATACTGAAAGGGTATAATGTTTAGAAGCACCTCAGAACAGAATGAGCTGCTTTGGAAGGCGGCAGAAGGCCTACCCCGATGTACTGAAGTAGCCACTATCTTAGCCACTGCTCAGTGGTCTGTGGAGGCAATTTTTGTGACAGGCAGAGGTTTGCCCAGATGCTTTCTAATGAGGCTTCCACTTGTGAGTTTCTACATTCCATAAACCTGATGACCAGTGACCACAGAAGCTACCCACTTCATTTAGCAATTCATTCTTCAGCCTGCATATACTAAGTCCAGTGAAGCAGAGAAGTGGGAGAAACTTTCTCTCCCTTTGCTCCAGGTGGAATAACACAATATAGCAATAGAAACTGCTCCTTTCTCTTACCACAGACTCATCCTTAAAGATCGTCTCTCTAAAGAGATGCTCACTGACCAATGGTTCTATGGAAAGGGGCTTCAAAATCAGGTAGTAATTGGTTCAAAGATAGATAGTTCACTGATGGCAGAGCCAACAATAAGTGCCACTGTTTTGAGTTCAGTTCATTTTCTATGATGTGCAGATCATAAATGGTGAATTTTGAACCATGTTCTGAAGAGCAAGAGTATGGGAATGTTTCACTGGGCTGGTCACACGCTGAGACTAGGATATGGAGTCATTCAGTCCAGCTCCTCCGGTATTTATTTAATTCTATAACATGCTGCCAGCTCCAGTCTTCCAAGCTGCCCAGCTATAAGATTCAGACCAGAAAAACCCTAAACTTCTTTTGCTACATTTGCAATTCTCCTTCTTTTCCTTCTTCCAACTCAAATTTGGAGGTTCCATGACTATTTATATAATCAGACACTTTCAGAAACAGGGCAACCAATGGCTTTATGAGGAAATGCCCTGTAAATGTTCAAAACCTCAAAACAATTTTCAAATCTCTACTTTCCTTTTTGAAAAATGTGAAGAACAATTAAAGAGATTTTAGGAGGAGAATCTGGCATACAACACCCTCAACCAAGTTCCAGGGCATTTTCTTTGGAGGATGTGATTACAGCTGTTCAAACTTAAAGTTATTTACATTGAACAAAAACCTTGATTTTAAAGAGTCATATGACCATATATAAACTGGAACATGGCAAAGAATCAAAACTTGGCATTTTTAGTGGACATATATTGCCCATTGGCTATGGTTCCTGAAGGGTGCTTTTCAGGCCCCTGGGGTGGTGGGAAATGATAAACGAAGACTAAAGAATAAGAATTTTGCCTAGTGAGTCATATTGGGTTGCAGCTGAATTAGAAAACAGCAGGTAGTCATCAGAAAGGTTTATATGAAATCTAATGAATCAGAAAGAGAAAGCAAGTGGAAAGAGTTTCTTTTCATACAGGGCCAGATTCTCATCTGATGTAAGTTTGGGAGAATTAGCCAACATATGGAAATTATCCCCATGTTGTCATATGGGACAGCAGTATGAGGAATCGTTAAAGGAATGGGAATATTTAGCTTTGTGAAGAGAAGATCTGGGTGGCACAGATAGCTCTTCTCAAATATTTAGAAGGTCAGCATGTAGAGAAGGGAGTATTGTGTGTTGCTCCCAAGGGCAAAACATTGGAGACATTGGAGAGATGGGGTGTGTTTTACTATTCCTTTGTCTCCTGCTAGGGCAAACAGAGCATGGCTACTTCCGTACAGCAAAATAGGCTCATGTGAGGGGACAGAAAGATGTTTCTGGAGCCGTCCCCTAAGAACTGGGATGGGAACTAATGGAGACTGACCCAGACACAGGACTGACAACAAAGTTGCCACCTACCAGGCATAGCTTGACTCTAAATATCAATATCCATGTGCAGTTCAGGCAAACAAGCAGCAAGGAGAAATGGGAAGTACCTGGACTTTGGAGTCAGGAGAGCCTAGGTTGAAACCCTGGCTATGCCATTTATTGTCTGTGTAACCCTGGGAGATTTGCTTGGCCTCTCTGAGTTGCAATTTCCTGGTCTGTAAACAGGGATGATGTCACCTGTGCTAATGGACATCTGTTATGTCCACTCAGAATTCGCTCTCCCTGCTCTAGGAAAATCACCTTGATTTCCGCCAAGCCAAGTAGAGTCCTCGTGTCAATCATGGTGGCCTGCCTATCCCTGGACAATCAAACTTTGCCTCCCTGAAATTTTAAACCTGACTGGGGTGACCCAAGGATGGAAAATGGTTGGAGTTGATTCCTTCTGAAAATGACATCATGAAGGGACTGTCCATCAGTTCCTGATGCCAGAATTTCCTGAGCTACCAGGCTGCTGTCCTTCTTGAGGCCTGGTTTTTCAGCTTCTTCAATTTTATGAGCTACCCCATGTTCTGCCAATAGATCATGTTTTTGCATAAGTTAGCTGAATCAGTGTCTGTAGTTTGCCAAAACAAAGAACCATATCTGTACACCTACCTCAAAAAGATTGTTATGAAGATTAAATGAGAAAACATACAAAAAGCCTCTGACATTGTTGTAGTGTCTGGTACATAACAGCTTTCAATAAATGGTAGATGTTGTAACTATCAGGTACTATGAGCCCAAGATGAGTAAAGAACAGTTCCAATAGACGGGGAAAGCCACATTCTGAAGTTAAGGTAGGCACACACAATCAAGGCTATCTGTTCTTAAATATCTGACCCCAGCTACTGTCTGTGTAAATAAGAACTTGTTAACCACTGAAGTTGGCTTGGCCTTGAGATTTGGTGGGACTCCCTGACTCTGGACGTGATGAGGCTTAGATTGAAAGGGCCCAGTCAGAAGGCCATAGGAAAGTTCCCACAATGGGAGGAAGGCTGGCCTTGAGGGTCTCCAAGGTCTCCCCCAACTCTGTGCACTTCCATGCAATTGATGCTCCAACTGCTGGAGGTTTGCAGGCAGGGTCTGGAGGCTCAGGGCCTCCTGGTAGCCAGGAAATACTGTCCAGTCTTGACATTACTTGACCCTGTGCCATGTGACACAGTTAATCCTAGCTTTCCTGTGCCATCCCTCCTTCCTGATTTTCCCCCTACCCCTCTGGCAGTGCCTTTGCATATGCTATTCCCTCGGCCCTTAATGTCCCTCTTTACTTCAAGCATCAGGCTGACTCCTACTCATCTTCCGAGTTTCAGTTTCAGGATCAGGTCTCCTCAAAGCTTTCCATCCCACCCCCATCACCCCAGCCCTTCGGCCCTCCTCCCTTCCCCGGAGTGCCTCAGCGCCCTCTGTTCCAGCAGTCAGCACACTGGATTTTCAGAGCTGATTCTTCATCCCACCTTGCCTGTGAGAACAAAGCAGAGCCCAGACCTTGTTCATTCTGTAGCCCCAGTGCCCAGCACAATGCCTGGGGAAGCAGGGAGGGAAGGAAATGTACCAAAGGCAAAACACCTTATACTACACTTTTGAGTTTTATTTGTTGTGCTAATGTTGGAGGTCATTTGTTGGCATTTGTTCTTATAGCTGAAGACCCAGTTTGTGCAAATGTGTCCAAATGGGGCAGGTAGGAAACTTTTTAACTACTCACCACCTACCTGGCTTTGCTGCCAGCGAACACAGCCAGGCCCAGAGAGTGATCCAGCCTGAGAGGCCAATGAGAAGACACTGGAGGAATCAGGTTGACTGAATGTTACAGGCTAACACTTTCATTTCCTGTTCTAGGTATCTCCAGCCCTGGATAATTCTGAACATGTTTCTCCCAGAATCAAAGATTACAGGATAGTTCATGTAAGGTACACTTGAATATGTCCAGCTTAGCTTTACACAAACCATCCTAAATCAAAACGTTTACCACCTGAACCCAAAGGGAACAGAATATACTACCTTATTTCTCCTTCATTAGTCAAGGAATGGAGTCGGTGATGTGTTAGGTGCTTTAATCTCCCTAGGCCATAATTCTATGACTAACTTTAAAACAAAATGAGAAACAAAGCTCCCACTAGCCTGGCTTTATTCAGTCCTGGTGTGTTTCCTCCGGCTGCCTTTATGAGCATCTCCAGTGACAAATAACATGATGGTCCCTCATCCTGAGGGGCACCATACCTGGGAACACTGTAGTTATTCTAACTAGTTAGATTAAACTTAGGTCTTACATTAGCGGAAAACATGGTTCTCCTTATACTTTGAACAATGAGCTCCTAGGGTAGGGGCTGTGGTATAATAAGAAGCTGGGCTATGAGTGTTGTTATCCTCAGTCATCATGCCAAGCCTCACTCTTGCTCAGGCCTCAGAGAGGGTGCAAGCACTGGCCTGCCTCCCAGGGCACATGCGGTTGGAGGGAAGGAGCGTGGGCATATGCCCTGAGTGTCCGACCTCAGAAGGAGGACTGGGCATGGGTTCCTTGGGTGCAAAGGCAAGAAGGTGTGAATGCTCACATTTCTTCCACAAACAGGCCTGCTTGGGTTCCAGGAGTCAGAGGGCTTCATCTCTGTCCCCCAAGGCATGACACCGGCAGCAGCCAAGCAGCTCTCTGTTGGAAGGAAGCAAGACTGTTCAGCGAGGAGGAGAAAAGACTTGAGGATGGCTTCTGAGATGGAGGAAACCCGTGAGAGTCATCTTCAAGAGCAATCCAGCTTATTCTCCAAGGTCATGGGAGGCAGAACTCCAGGGTGGACTTGTGTTCACGCAACATGGTAGAGTCCTTTCTGTCAGAGCTGTTTAAAGGAGAGAGCTGCCTGTCTCTGGAAGGCTTCAACCAGAGGCTGGGAGCCCACCTCATGGAGAAGTTGCGGAGGGATTTTGGAAATCCAGTGAGTGACTGGGCTAGAAGACCATGAAGATTCCTTTCTTCCTCAAAAATCTAAGAAAACACAACTTAAAAGAATCTGAGAGCATGTTGGAGAGGAAAAAGAATTGGTTCTCTTTTTCTTAAAATGGGTTTTGTGGGGTCTTCATGAATGTGCTAGGGATGATCATTAACCAAAGAAACTCCCCTAAACAAAAACCATACACATTGCCGGAGTAAGCTGGCAGGAGTCTGGAGATACCATCCCAGAATCGCAGAACAGTTGACACATGCCGGACAGCATGTGGAACTATTTTCTTTAATCATTCTGAATTGCCTGCTATACACAGAGCACAGGTGTAGGTATTGGAAGACTTACAGGATGTTTATGGCCCAAGGAAAGTAAAATATACTTGGAGAAAGACATTTTTACTAACCAAAAACTCAAGATCAACACAGAAAATTTTGAAAATATTCAAATATGAAAGAAGAGAGAGCAATTGAGGGGATTCCAGCTATAACTTAGAAGGTTGCCATTCCTCAGATCTATGCCACACCCGTGTATAAAGTATTCCATGGGGGTGGACCTATAATGTGACCACCCGCATCTCCTTCTCATCATCCCTTGACCCTGTCAGGGTGGGAGGTGGGGTGGAAGAAAGAGGCACTTTGCTCTCAGTGGAGGCTTTTCCTTTCACTCAACATATTTTAGTTGATGAAAGCAGCTCATGCAAACACTCAGCTTCCCTTCCCTGATCATTTTTTCTTTTTCTTTTTTTTTGGCCATGCCATGTGGCTTGTGGGATCTTAGTTCCCTGACCAGGAATTGAACCTGGGCCCTGGACAGTGAAAGCACCGAGTCCTAAACACTGGACTGCCAAGGAATTTCCTCTTTTTCTTCTTCTTAGTGCTGCTGTGCTTTATGATACTTTGCCTCCACTTCCCCCACAGACTGGCACAGAGTACAATCATGAGACAGGCAGGGAAGGTGAACAAGGGGAGATAGAAGAAGAGAAAACATTTTCTGCCTCCCCTCTTTAGGCTGTACTACTAATTCTTACTGTCCAGGTGATGTGAAGCCTCACAATGCCATGTGAAGCCAGAGAAGTGCCCACATGATGCTAGCATCCCAAGCTACCTCTAGGCCCAATGGGCTTCTGCTTGATTGTGTTAAATACACAAGTGCATGCGCGCATACACACGCACATTTTGCATCCAGGTTTAAGAGAAAGAATGACTCCATTCTCATTTGAACCAAATACCAGAAGACATATTTCTGACTTGAAAATTACTTATTAATTTTGTAGACTTTTAGTTTAGAAAAATACCAAGCCTATAGGGCTTATATGCCAGAGAAGGGCATGAGAAGGAAGGAAGCTGTAAGACAGGAGGAACTCTTGACAAACAATTTCAGTGAAGCTTTGTATTTTCAAAGCAGTTTTTAAATCATGAAGTAGCCCACCCAGCTATCCTGAGACAGTAGGTCAGCACAATATTTTCACAGGTGAGGAAACTGAGATACAGTGTTTGGTCGTTCACCCAACATGTACAACTTGGGTAGCAACACAAACTTCCAGATTTCCATCCGGACACACTTAAGTAGGCTGCCTTCTTCCCAGAAAGAAAATACAGGCAGTTAGCAGCTTTTATTTTATATTTTAATATGCTAAATAGGCTAAAACACGGTTGCTGTAGACCAAGAAGTCTTCAGGTGAAAGAACACCAAAGGGTAGAGTTCGAAGTCTGTGAATATTTCCCAACCTAGTCAACAGTTCAAATGCTCTGTTCTGGGCATAATGTGGCCAAAGCAGCTGCTAGAGAAACAGGAGGCCTGGATTCTAGGAGTAAGCAGCATGGCTTTGCAAGAGTCATTTAAAATCTCCGAGCCTTGCTTTTTCATCCTCAAAATAAATACACTATTTTTGAAAGTTTTCCATTTGAAAAATGCAGAAAGACATAAAATAGTTAAATCACTCATAACTTAACTGTGCTTTCTGAGGTAGATACAAACAGGAGTGGGAGTGTTCCTTCTCTACCCCTCTAATACCATCCCAGAACTTGAAGCATATTTTTCTAGGCTCATACCAATACTTAATATATATTTACTTAAATATATGTAAAGGTCACACTTTATAATTTTTAATAAAAATGGAATCATGTTGTACATGTTGTTCTATAACTTTTTCCTTTACTCAACAATATGGCATCATTCCACTTCATACAAATTCTGTTTTTTTTTAATTTTTAAATTTAACTTTATTTTTTTATACAGCACGTCCTTATTAGTCATCAATTTTTTACACATTAGTATATACATGTCAATTCCAATCTCCCAATTCATCACACTCCCACCCACAGCCCCCGCTGCCTTCCCCCTTTGGTGTCCTTGTTCTTTACATCTGTGTCTCAGTTTCTGCCCTGCAAACTGGTTCATCTGTATCATTTTTCTAGGTTCCACATATATGCGTTAATATCTGATATTTGTTTTTCTCTTTCTGACTTACCTCACTCTGTATGACAGTCTCTAGATCCATCCACGTCTTTATAAATGACCCAATTTCGTTCCTTTTTATGGGTGAGTAATATTCCATTGTATATATGTAACACATCTTCTTTATCCATTCATCTGTTGATGGGCATTTAGGATGCTTCCATGACCTGGTTATTGTAAATTGTGCTGCAATGAACGTTGGGGTGTATGTGTCTTTTTGAATTATGGTTTTCTCTGGGTATATGCCCAGTAGTGGGATTGCTGGATCATATGGTAATTCTATTTTTAGTTTTTTAAGGAACCTCCATACTGTTCTCTATAGTGGCTGTATCAATTTACATTCCTAGCAACAGCGCAAGAGGGTTCCCTTTTCTCCACAGCCTCTACAGTTATTCTTGTTTGTAGATTTTCTGATGATGCCCATTCTGACCAGTGTGAGGTGATACCTCATTGTAGTTTTGATTTGCTTTTCTCTAATAATTAGTGATGTTGAGCAGCTTTTCCTGTGCTTCTTGTCCATCTGTATGTCTTCTTTTGAGAAATGTCTATTTAGGTCTTCTGCCCATTTTTCAATTGGGTTGTTTGTTTTTTTTAATATCGAGCTGCATGAGCTATTCATACATTTTGGAGATTAATTCTTTGTCCGTTGATTCATTTGCAAATATTTTCTTCCATTCTGAGGGTTGTCTTTTCATCTTGTTTATGGTTTCCTTTGCTGTGCAAAAGCTTTGAAGTTTCATTAGGTCCAATTGGTTTATTTTTGTTTTTATTTCCATTACTCTAAGAGGTGGATCAAAAAAGATTTTGCTGTGATTTATGTCAAAGAGTGTTCTTCCTATGTTTTCCTCTAAGAGTTTTATAGTGTCCGGTCTTACATTTAGGTCTCTAATCCATTTTGAGTTTATTTTTGTGTATGGTGTTAGGAAGTGTTCTAATTTCATTCTTTTACACAGAGCTGTCCAGTTTTCCCAGCACCACTTATAGAAGAGACTGGCTTCTCTCCATTATATATCCTTGCCTCCTTTGTCATAGATTAGTTGACCATAGGTGCATGGGTTTATCTCTGCACTTTCTATCTTGTTCCATGATATATGTTTCTGTTTTTGTGCCAGTACCATATTGTCTTGATTACTGTCGCTTTGTAGTATAGTTTGAAGTCAGGGAGTCTGATTCCTCCAGCTCTGTTCTTTTCCCTCAAGACTGCTTTGGCTATTTGGGGTCTTTTGTGTTTCCATACAAATTTTAAGATTTTTTGTTCTGGTTCTGTAAAAAATGCCATTGTTAATTTGATAGGGATTGCATTGAATGTGTAGATTGCTTTGGGTAGTATAGTCATTTTCACAATATTGATTCTTCTAATCCAAGAACATGGTATATCTCTCCATCTGTTGGTAGCATCTTTAATTTCCTTCATCAGTGTCTTATAGTTTTCTGAGTACAGGTCTTTTACCTTTTTAGGTAGGTTTACTCCTAGGTATTTTATTGTTTTTGTTGCATTGGTGAATGGGATTGTTTCCTTAATTTCTTTTTCTGATCTTTCATTGTTAGTGTATAGGAATGCAAGAGATTTCTGTGCATTCATTTTGTATCCTGCAACTTTACCAAATTCATTGATTAGCTCTAGTAGTTTTCTGGTGGCATCTTTAGGATTCTCTATGTATAGTATCATGTCATCTGCAAACAGTGACAGCTTTACTTCTTCTTTTCCTATTTGGATTCCTTTTATTTCTTTTTCTTCTCTGATTGCTGTGGCTAAAACTTCCAGAACTATGTTGAATAATAGTGGTGAGAGTGGGCAGCCTTGTCTTGTTCCTGATCTTAGAGGAAATGCTTTCAGTTTTTCACCATTGAGAATGATGTTTGCTATGGGTTTGTCATATATGGCCTTTATTATGTTGAGGTAGGTTCCCTTTTTGCCCACTTTCTGGAGAGTTTATATCATAAATCGGTGTTGAATTTTGTGAAAAGCTTTTTCTGCATCTATTGACATGATCATATGGTTTTTATTCTTCAGTTTGTTGATATGGTGTATCACATTGATTGATTTGCATATATTGAAGAATTCTTGCATCCCTGGGATAAATCCCACTGGATCATGGTGTATGATCCTTTTAATGTGTTGTTGGATTCTGTTTGCTAGTATTTTGTTGAGGATTTTTGCATCTATATTCATCAGTGATATTGGTCTGCAATTTTCTTTTTTTGTAGTATCTTTGTCTGGTTTTGGTATCAGGGTGATGGTTGCCTCATAGAATGAGTTTGGGAGTGTTCCTTCTTCTGCAATTTTTTGGAAGAGTTTGAGAAGGATGGGTGTTAGCTATTCTCTAAATGTTTGATAGAATTCACCTGTGAAGCCATCTGGTCCTGGGCTTTTGTTTGTTAGAAGATTTTTAATCACTGTTTCAATTTCATTACTTGTGATTGGTCCGTTCAAATCTTCTGTTTCTTCCTGGTTCAGTCTTGGAAGGTTATACCTTTCTAAGAACTTGTCCATTTCTTCCAGGTTGTCCATTTTATTGGCATAGAGTTGCTTGTAGTAGTCTCTTAGGATGCTTTGTATTTCTGCAGTGTCTGTTGTAACTTTTCCTCTTTCATTTCTAATTTTATTGATTTGAGTCCTCTCCCTCTTTTCCTTGATGAGTCTGGCTAATGGTTTATCAATTTTGTTTATCTTCTCAAAGAACCACCTTTTCGTTTTATTGATCTTTGCTATTGTTTTCTTTGTTTCTATTTCATTTATTTCTGCTCTGATCTTTATAATTTCTTACCTCCTGCCAACTTTGGGTTTTCTTTGTTCTTCTTTCTCTAGTTCTTTTAGGTGTAAGGTTAGATTATGTATTTGCGATTTTTCTTGTTTCTTAAGGTAGGCTTGTATAGCTATAAACTTCCCTCTTAGGACTGCTTTTGCTGAATCCCATAGGTTTTGGATCTTCCTGTTTTCATTGTCATTCATCTCTAGGTATTTCTTGATTTTCTCTTTGATTTCTTCAGTGATCTCTTGGTTATTTAGTAACGTATTGTTTAGCCTCCATATGTTTGTGTTTTTTATGTTTTTTTTCCCGGGAATTCATTTCTAATCTCATAGCGTTGTGGTCAGAAAAGATGCTTGATATGATTTCAATTTTCTTAAATTTACCGAGGCTTGAATTTGTGACCCAAGATGTGATTTATCCTGGAGAATGTTCCGTGTGCACTTGAGAAAAAGTGTAATCTGCTGTTTTTGGATAGAATGTCCTATAAATATCAATTAAATCTATCTGGTCTATTGCGTCATTTAAAGCTTCTGTTTCCTTATTTATTTTCATTTTGGATGATATGTCCATTGGTGTAAGTGAGGTGTTAAAGTCCTACACTATTATTTTGTTACTGTCAATTTCCTCTTTTATAGCTATTAGCAGTTGTCTTATGTATTGAGGTGCTCCTATGTTGGGCGCATTTATATTTATAATTGTTATATCTTCTTCTTGGATTGATCCCTTGATCATTATGTAGCGTCCTTCCTTGTCTCTTGTAACATTCTTTATTTTAAAGTCTATTTTATCTGATATGAGTATAGCTACTCCAGCTTTCTTTTGATTTCCATTTGTGTGGAATATCTTTTTCCATCCCCTCACTTTCAGTCTGAATGTGTCCCTAGGTCTGAAGTGGGTCTCTTGTAGACAGCATATTTATGGGTCTTGTTTTTGTATCCATTCAGCTAGCCTGTGTCTTGTGTTTGGGGCATTTAATCTATTCATGTTTTTTTTTTTTTTTTTTTTTTTGTGGTACGCGGGCCTCTCACTGTTGTGGCCTCCCCCGCCGCGGAGCACAGGCTCCGGATGCACAGGCTCAGCGGCCATGGCTCACGGGCCCAGCCGCTCCGCGGCATGTGGGATCTTCCCAGACCGGGGCACGAACCCGCGTCCCCTGCATCGGCAGGCGGACTCTCAACCACTGCGCCACCAGGGAAGCCCCTCTATTCATGTTTAAGGTAACTATTAATATGTATGTTCCTATGACCATTTTCTTAATTGGTTTAGGTTTGTTTTTGTAGTTCCTTTTCTTCTCTTGTGTTTCCCACTTAGAGAAGTTCCTTTAGCATTTGTTGTAGAGCTGGTTTTGTGGTGTTGAATTCTCTTAGCTTTTGCTTGTCTGTAAGGCTTTTGATTTCTCCATCAAATCTGAATGAGATCCTTGCCGGGTAAAGTAATCTTGGTTGTAGGTTTTTCCCTTTCATCACTTTAAGTATATCATGCCACTCCCTTTTGGTTTGTAGAGTTTCTGCTGAGAAATCAGCTGTTAACCTTATGGTAGTTCCCTTGTATATTATTTGTCATTTTTCCCTTGCTGCTTTCAATAATTTTTGTGTCTTTATTTTTTGTCAATTTGACTACTATGTGTCTCTCCATGTTTTTCCTTGGGTTTATTCTGTATGGCACTCTCTGTGCTTCCTGGACTTGGGTGGCAATTTCCTTTTTCATGTTAGGGAAGTTTTTGACTATAATCTCTTCACCTATTTTCTCAGGTCCTTTCTCTCTCTCTTCTCCTTCTGGGACCCCTATAATGTGAATGTTGTTGTGTTTAATGTTGTCCCAGAGGTCTCTTAGGCTGTCTTCATTTCTTTTCATTCTTTTTTCTTTAGTCTGTTCCACAGCAGTGAATTCCAACATTCTGTCTTCCAGGTCACTTATCTGTTCTTCTGCCTCAGTTATTCTGCTATTGATTCCTTCTAGTGTAGTTTTCATTTCCATTATTGTATTGTTTACCTCTGTTTGTTTGTTCTTTAGTTCTTCTAGGTCTTTGTTAAACATTTCTTACATCTTCTCGATCTTTGCCTCCATTCGTTTTCCAAGGTCCTGGATCATCTTCACTATCATCATTCTGAACTCTTTTTCTGGAAGGTTGCCTATCTCCCCTTCATTTAGTTGTTTTTCTGGGGTTTTATCTAGTTCCTTCGTCTGCTACATAGCCCTCTGCCTTTTCATCTTGTCTATCTTTCTGTGAATGTGGTTTTTGTTCCACAGGTTGCAGGATTGTAGTTCTTCTTGCTTCTGCTCTCTGCCCTCTGGTGGATGAGGCTATCTAAGAGGCTTGTGCAAGTTTCCTGATGGGAGGGATTGGTGGTAGGTACAGCTGACTGTTGCTCTGGTGCGCAGAGCTCAGTAAAACTTTAATCCACTTGACCGCTGATGGGTGGGGCTGGGTTCCTTCCCTGTTGGTTGTTTGGCCTGAGGCAACCCAACACTGGAACCTACCTGGGCTCTTTTGTGTGGCTAATGGCGGACTCTGGGAAAGCTCACGCCAAGGAGTACTTCCCAGAACTTCTGCTGCCAGTGTCCTTGTCCCCATGGTGAGCCACAGCCACCACCCACCTCTGCAGGAGACCCTCCAATACTAGCAGGTAGGTCTGGTTCAGTCTTCCCTCGGGTCACTGCTCCTTCCCCTGGGTCCCAAGGTGCACACCACTTTGTGTGTGCCCTCCAAGAGTGGAGTCTCTGTTTCCTCCAGTCCTGTCAAAATCCTGCAATCAAATCCCACTAGCTTTCAAAGTCTGATTCTCTAGGAATTCCTCCTCCCGTTGCCAGACACCCAGGTTGGGAACGTGATGTGTGGCTCAGAACCTTCACTCCAGTGGGTGGACTTCTGTGGTATAAATGTTCTCTGGTCTGTGTCACCCACTCAGCAGTTATGGGATTTGATTTTACTGTGAGTGCGCCCCTCCTACCGTCTCATTGTGGCTTCTCCTTTGTCTTTGGATGTGGGGTATCTTTTTTGGTGAGTTCCAGCATTTTCCTGTCGTTGATTGTCCAGAAGCTAGTTGTGATTCTGGTGTTCTTGCAAGAGGGAGTGACAGCACGTCCTTCTACTCCGCCATCTTGGTTCCTAATGGTCCTGTTGTTTTTTAAAAATATTTATTTATTTAGGCTGTGCCAGGTCTTAGTTGCGGTGTACAGGATCTTTGTTGCGGCATGCGGGATCTTTAGTTATGGCTTGCAGACTTCTTAGTTGTGGCATGGATGCGGGATATAGTTCTGCAACCAGGGATCGAACCCGGGCCCCCTGCATAGGGAGCTCAGAGTCTTACCCACTGGACCACCAGGGAAGTCCCCATGATACTGTTTTAATGGTTGCAAAATACTCCATTGCCTGGATGTTGCATAATTTGTTTAGCGATTCCTGTTTCTATGGTCTTTTGTAAAGTCCAAGGAACATAATACATGATAAAGTGCTTTATCAACCATAAGACTTGGTCTAAATATAATGGATTATTTTCATTATTTATCAAATGTAAATGACCTAACTATATTGGTTTTAGCTTCTAAGCTCTCAATGTATTTAACACTTGGTAGATATACAGAGAGAGAAGTAATACACCTCCTGTAATGCAGTCAACATCATCATTTGAAAATTGATTTATTGCATGGGTTTAGAAAGAACTGTTGATAACTGAATGTACAAGGCAACATCTAATGGGTACTCTCAAAGAGGAAAATTCATTTTTATCCAATGAGTAACCTTTACTTATTCAGCTGATAACTTATATTCTAAAGTAAATTATTTAAATCTCATATGTTACTCTTGCAAGTAAATCAGAATTGAATGTTAAAAACTATAAAGTGACATATGTGAAAGAAAGATGTACTGATGTGCTCTGATACACAGAATAAATATGAGCTTTTGTTTCTTGTTTTGTATATGTGTCTGTGTTATGTTTGTTTTACTTTATTTTAAATTGTCCTTGAAATAGCAGTGGAGTAATAGCAGGTCTTTTTGGCAAGGGACAGAACTGAAATTTTTACTAAGAAAGTAGAAGCTGAATTTTCTATCTCTGATATGCTATCTACAAATTTAAAATAAAATGGAGCAGTAAAGTTTCTATAAACAAGCCTGCTTATAAGAGGAGTATATGGGTCTTGGCCTTAATTTTCCAGGTTCCTCATATGCTCTAATTAATTGGACCATTCTCCACTTCATTTTGTCTGTGCAACACAAGAGATGGTACACAAAAGAATTTGCTTTACTCCCATGTCTTAGGGTAAGCGGTGACATTTAATGGGATCTTCTCCTAAAGACAAGGTTGGGATATACGGTTTACAATCCTCCCCAAACCAATGCAATCCTTTTTCTTGTCCAAGGGCTGGAAGACAGAGGCCAAGGGTAGTTGGCCTCTGCTACTGCCCACCACTCTGGTCAAAGTACAAAACCATAGGTTGCCTGTTAGATCTCTGAGGCCACATCCCCAAGTACTTGGAAGGGGTGTTGCTAACACTGCAGCAGAACCTAGATCCTGCCAGCGGGCCTGTGGATGTGGGACAGCCATATGCTAATGGTGACTGAATTCTCAACCTTTATTCCTCCATATCTTCATGGTAGATATTGTTCACAAGCACAGCCCGCAGTCACAGATACACACGGGCTATAGGAAGTGGCACCTTCATTTTGTCACTCAGGCAAGAAAACACATCAGAATGCAAGTGAGGGAACGTGACATTAACCTAAGGATAATCTTTAATCCCTTCTGATGCGCAAAACTTTGATACTTTGTTCACAAGTGATTGTGACCTACCAGCGTAGTCCAGTATGCCGTCTCAGGAACACTGGAGAAGGTTAACTTATTCAGGTCTCTTTCACATCTGAATTCTCTGACTCTATGAAAGATACAAAGATCCCAGTCACAACCAGGCAGCAATTCCTCATAGGATTTTGATCAACCAGAGTGATTTTGTATAGAAACACCCAGAAAGCTGGCAGAGGACCAGTCTTTCTCTCTCACATATAACACAACATTTCCTAACATCTGGCCTGGAGAAAATTTCCCTCTGCTCCCTCACTCACTCCACAAACTCCAGAAGACTTACTTCTGCCTAAAGCTGTATTTGTATGAGATGGTTACAGATAATAGGTGGAAACTCAGTTCTACATCATGTAAAAATGCATCCAGGGAAATGTCCACAGAGGACAGGACCCAAGGAAGCCAAAGAGACCAAATATCAAATATTTGACTATCGAATTTCCCCATCCTGATCTCTCCCTCCCCCGACACTTTTTTAAAGTTCTAAGTCACTGATTAAAGGTTTTCTTACAGATAGCCTCTTCTCTGTATTTAAATTCACCCAGAGATGGTACTAGAAGTGTGCCTCTGAAGGTTTTCAGTGCTGCTCTCACCCTGGGGGAGGGAAGAGTGGGGCCCTTTGCACGGAACTCACCCCCTACTCCCCACCTCAAATCTGTCTTTTCACTGTTGGTGAACATTTACATGTCTCCTGCTGGCCGCTGATCTCACGTGCACTCAAGTGGTCATACGTGGAAGGGACATGTCACTAAATGCTGCTGCCTGCTGAGCTCTTGATTTGCACGGATAGGAGCACTGCATAATGGCCTGCTGAGCTAATCTTCACAGGAAAGAAGGTTACTCTCGCCTTAGTTACTCTCCCTCTGGAAAGGAGCTCTGTATTCAGCCTTGTGTTTATGAAACATGAAAACACATGTTGTAAAAATGTTCTGCATATAAATGCAATAATGCAAAGCAATTGTTATGCTTGTTAAGAAGGCAACAATATGATTATGACATGAAAAGTGTTAATAGTGAATAAAATATGTTTTAACTTGTTGAAAATCATTTGCCTCTTTCTTAAAAGCACTGTGTGCAACTAAAACAAGGAAAGATGCCACACTAAAGGAGCATGTAAAAGGCAGAAACCTAAACACAATAGAGACAAAAGTCACGTTCAATGTGTTATCTATGCAGACTGGCTGTCAATATTTTTCAAATTAACTGGTTAATTGCCAGATCTCCAGTTTACTTCAGGCTGTGAAGATGGAGTTTGTGTGTCAAAATTAGATGCTTCATAAATGGCTTTTCTGATGTTATCTTCAACTTCATCTCCTTTCCTAAGTAGGGCTATTAAAGTAGCTTTTACAGTGGCAGCAATTTTTCTATCTAAAGGAAAATAGCTTAAATGCTTAATGGGTCCAATTCTCTGTAGAAGTCCCAGGGCAAAGATGATGGGAGTGAGTCCTACAAGTAGTCCCTACAGGAGCCTCTGGTGGGGTAGAGTGGGTCAGTGGGGGAGTAGATTGAGCTTCTCTGCTCCCACCTTCAGGGTGCTCCATAAGGGTAATGGAGATTATGAATAATCAACCTTAATCATAAGAGCCCTCAACCTGTCATGCCAACTCATGCTCTTCCTCTTCTCATATCTCCCCTCTCTTCAACCTCCAACCCATCTCCCTGCCACACACCTCTGCCTCTCAGCCCCTGTCTTTCCACCCCACTCCCGGAGAAACATCAAAGGTATCACACAGGAAGCCTTCCTCTTCTCCCTCCATGCTTACAAACCATTGCCCATCCACAGGCATCCCCTCTTCCTTCCCCTGTCTAGGGTAAACCCTCCACCTGGGCTTTGGATCCCATCCCTTAATGATTCTCAGGGGCTTAAGACCACTCTCGAGTATAGCCTACCTTCTCTCCTTTATATTCAACTGGTCTCTTTAGCCGGAGAGTTTCCACTGACATTAAACATGGAAGATGTCATCTGACCAGAGTAGGCTTGCCAGATTAAGTCCAGGGTAAACAACAAATAATGTTTTAGCATAAGTGTGTCCCCAATATTGCATTGGATATACTTAATACTGAGAAGTACTTGTTTACCTGAAATTCAAATTTGACTGGGCATCCTTCATCTTTATTTGTGAAATCTGGCAACCATACACCAGAGAGGTCTTTCTTGACCATTCATTGTATAAAATAGTATCCCCCCCACACTTCAGATAGTTTCTATCACCTTCCCTCACTTTTTTTGTCCTCATACACTATCACCATTGGGCTTACTATGTATTTATATGTTTATTTATTGTCTCTGTCCCTTCACCTTCTCACTAGAATGTAGATTCCATTGGAACAGGGGTTTTTAAATTCTTTGTTGCGTCTCTTTTGCCTAACATAGGGCTTAGCACAAGATAAGTGTCTGATAAATATGTGTTGAATAAATGTATGCTTGAGTCTCTCTCTCCTTTTAAAACAATTATCACGGGGCTTTCCGTGGTGGCGCAGTGGTTGACAGCCCGCCTGCCGATTCAGGGGACACGGGTTCGTGCCCCGGTCCAGGAAGATCCCACATGCCGCGGAGTGGCTAGGCCCGTGAGCCATGGCCAATGAGCCTGCGCGTCCGAAGCCTGTGCTCCACAGGGGGAGAGGCCACAACAGTGAGAGGCCCGCGTACCGCAAAAAACAAACAAACAAACAAACAATTATCACACAACGCCATAACCCCCCTAGATCTACTCCTCCATCTCTCTCATCCACTTCAGAAACTGATCTTGTAACAGGTCTTAACACTCATTGTCCCTGTGACTTCATCCCAGTTCCTCTTCTTCCTACTCCAGCCTGGCTCCACTCTTATTATTCCACCAACGCAGCTCGAAGGTCACGGATTAATTCCATGTTGTTAAATCACATGGACATTTTTTACCCCCATCTAATCTCTCAACAAGAGTTGACGTTATTGACCACTCCTGCTTCATGAAATAAGTCCCTTATTTCACTGGCACCGCACCCTCCTGGTTTTCCTTCTACCTCCATAATCACTTCTATTGCCAGTGTATCCTTCTCTACCTGGCCATTAAAGTTTGACTTTAGTCCCAGGCCCTCTTCTCTTTTCACTCTATCTTCTCTCCTCCAGGTAACTTCTATGTGGCTTCAATGGCCGTTCATTGGCTGATGACTCCAAAATTTGTACATCCAGCCCAAAGCTCCCCTCTTAGTTCCAGACCTATATGCCTATTTGGTATCCCCACCGGATGTCTCAAACTTGTATCAAACTCAATTATTTAAGACTGAATTTAAAGCATCCTCTGCTTATCTAAGCCCTGGTCCTCTTCTTTTGTACCACATCTTGGTGAATGACACCTCCGTGCATCTAATGGTATAAGCCAGACAACAACAGTCATCCTTGGCTCCTGTAAACCTCACCTCCCAAATAGCTCTTGAATCCATTCATTTCTCTTTACCTCCATGGTCACCTAATACAAAGGACAATTAACTCTTGCTAGACCGCTGCAATGGCTTCTTAACCAAAAGAGTTGTATTCAATGACTCCAACCTCTTCCTAACTTGTTTTCCACATTTACAGCCACAAGGATTCTTCCACCTGTCAAAAATTCTTCCTTCATTTCTTAGAAGGCTCCAACTTCTCTTTCCAGTGTTATCACATGCCACTCTCTTCTCCATTCTCTCAACAGCAGCAACACTGGCCAGGAATCAGTTTCTTAAATGCAACTATACATTCAAGAGGGCTGGGTGAGAAAGTGATTACAAAATAACTCGCTTAACACAGGGAGTTCACCTCTGTGCTTTGTGACCACCTAGAGGGGTGGGATAGGGAGGGTGGGAGGGAGGGTGATGCAAGAGGGAAGAGATATAGGAACATATGTATAACTGATTCACTTTGTTGTAAAGGAGAAACTAACACACTATTGTAAAACAGTTATACTCAAATAAAGATGTTTAAAAAAAAGTAGTAACAACAAAAAATAAAAGAACATAAAACACACACACACAAAAATAAATAACTCGCTTAAAAGAGTGAAGTAGTGAGAAATAATGTTTCATATGAAAATCTGCCATCAGCCATCTGCCAAAAACATCATCTAAAATTTAGGGCTGAAAGGTCCTTCACACATCATCTGGTCTAATTCTTTCCTTCCAAATGAGAACATGAGGAAATAAGGGTCCAGAGAGGAGCATGGAATGACTAAAGCCATAAAGCTATTTAAAGGCAGAGCTAGGAGATTAATGCCTGAATCTAATAAAGTCACATCTCTTGCCCCAAGTGAAGAGTGAATAACTGATGAGAAATAAAGTGAGCTGAGAATTACCATAGCTCTAAAGACATGGAGGGGCGATCAGAATGAGGCTGAGGCAGATGAAAGGAGCTAAACCAATCTGCCAATCAACCAGCAAACATTCCCACAAGAGAACTAGTGAGCCTTCAGACATAAGAATCAGGAACTTTGTCAATGAGCTTTTCAACCAGATTGAAAAGGCCTCTTATAAATATTCAATAGCTTCCAGAAAAATAGTCAATGGATGTGGATTGGATCAGGGTTGGGGGCTTGGTGTACCAACTGCTTAGTACATAAGGAAACAAATGGGTCCTGACCAAACTTATCAAGTGAGAGCCTACCTTCTATTGAATCAGCCACATAAGCCACCTGTTACCACCTGAGATTTTCACAAAGAACCCTTTCCAGCTTCTATGAGTCCTTGAAGAAACTAAAAATTATCAACTTGATGTCCACTGAAAGTTACAAAGTTAGGGCCACAGATTCAAGGCACCTCTACTTCCTGACAATTAGGCAAAAATATCATCAGAGAGATCCTGGTCCATTGCCTTTCAAAGTAAAGCCCAAGCTACTGAGCACAATTCATACTTTGAAACTAAACTTACCATTCATTGGCCAAGGGAAGCTTTCTGGAGGACACTTCTATTGAGATCAAGAGAGGCTGAGTAAATACCCTGTGTGTGCTTATCACTACAGGTGCTGAAGTGTAAATGAGTGTGAAAGTTGCCTTTTGGTGTCAAAAGACCTGACAAGATTCTTTTCCAAATGGGATTGAAATTATTAGTAAATTTGTTGAGCTAAGAGACACTGTTTATCAGCTGTATTTTTAATTGGTTTCCAGGGAACACCTATGTTAGGGTTATAAGCATCAAAGGTGATAAACAACTTAATTATCCTCCCAGAACCATTAGGAAAAAGTATCACTGTTGGTGAGTTTCCTTTAATGCCTTCTTTTGAAATGCCATCCTGCTACTATTGTCGGACCATCTGTAGTTTTATTTCCCAGACCTTTGATGCTCCCTTCATAAATAGAAAAGGCAGTTAGAAGTAGATTAATGAAGTTAACAACATTTACACTGGTCAGATATATCTTAAGTTACCATTGGGCATAGCTTCTCCTTGGAGAAGCAGCAAGTTAAAGGGAATCAGAAAACCTTGAGAGAATTTTGAGGGATGAGGCAGAAAGCCCATGAGGAGCTGGAAAGGCCTGGGCATGGTACCCATTCTTTATTATGGTGGTTTCTGAGAAAAGAGAGCTGCCAACTGGGAGGCTGTTATAGGGAGGGGAGGGAAGAGTTTCATATTTTGTTTATTTCCATTCACTGTCTTTAAATTTTATTCATGAAGAAGAATGGAAACATGAAGGCAGAGTGTGGTAGTTGTTAGTAAGCCAGACTCTCTGTTCCACGTATATTTCTTCCCTCAGATTCCATCATTGGAGCATGAAGGTTTTTTCATTTTCTAGACTCTACTCAAATACAATGTCCCTGGAAGGACTTTTAATTTTTTTTTAATTACTGCTATAACAGAGAACAACAACTTTTCTGTAGAGAACAAAGAACAAGTAGGGAGTGGGATTTGAACAGAGGCCAAAGACGGACTTCCCCAAATTCAGTTTTGCTCAGGACTAACACTGAGTTGCATTTTGGTTTTGCCTCCTTTTCTTATTTCTTTGTTACGTGGAAAATTTTTCTGAATCTCACCTTCACTCTTTGAACTGGGGTTATGTGGTTAGACTTATCTGTCTTTTTACCTAGCAGAAAATGAATGAGAAACACTCTGTTTTGAGTGTCTCAAGAAGTGATGCCATACAGAATCAGGCAAATATACTATAATCACTTTTGCACACTTCATGTTTTTAAAGATGCTAACTGGGGTGAAAAACAGAGTTGGAGAGGGAAGCTATTCTTGTCTCATTTTACAAACAAAGAAACTGAGGCCCATCTGGATACAGCTATCAGCCCAGGACTCCTGGAGAACTACCCCATAGCCTTCCCACTTGATTCTGCTAAGGGAAATCTTACACCATGGTTGGGACTGGAATCATATTAAATAACTGTCTCCATGTGATATCCTTGATGTTGAATACAATTAAAGAGAAACACAGAGCCATCATCCTTTCAGCCCTGCCCCAAACTGGCAATCTTCCAAGTAGGCCAAACATTAATTTCTCAAAGTCATTTTGAAGCACAGAATGTTATATCACAATAAAAATGTCAGTTGGACATTAAAAATAAGTGCTTTGGAAAAAGAAGTATTTTCAAATACCTGTCTTAATTGCTTTAGATTTAATCTGAGAGTGGAGCAACTGAGTAGTCTCTTCATCTGACATCATTCAAAAGAAGTGGGATTTTCTTTTAGCACTAATGGGTCTATTAACCTGGGATCTAGACTGTGAACTTATAGAAGGGCTTGTCTTTCTTCACATTTATCTCTATCATCATTAATTTCCCCTCTCCTCTTCCCTTGTCCAACTGGTCAGCTTTAAATTTTTTCTGAATGTTGATGGGAATTGTTTGCTGAAGAACAAAAGGTCCAGCTATATCCATTTATATAATACAAGCTTTAGAGAGAGAAAGAGAGAGAGAGAGGCTATTCCAATCTTATGAGTCCATATTTGGCATGTGGTATGTTTTGGCTCTAGAAAGGTATTTTAAAAATCCCGGTTAT
Source organism: Kogia breviceps (assembly GCF_026419965.1). Taxonomy (NCBI): domain Eukaryota; kingdom Metazoa; phylum Chordata; class Mammalia; order Artiodactyla; family Physeteridae; genus Kogia; species Kogia breviceps. Next base: position 56,194,671 of record NC_081318.1, read on the forward strand.
CTCAGACAAAATTGCCTTAGTCTGCCATGGGTCAAGTAGGAATTTCCATGCTGCCTGCAGACTCCAACACCTCTGCTCCCTTTCCTCCATATTACCACCACAGCCATATTTCTGAGATCTTTCTAGAGGATGCAGATAAGAGAGATCCTTTCTCCGGAGTTCAGTTTCACACTGGAGAAAGAAAGACATCTTCCTGCTCCGGGTTCTATTACTGTTGACAGGGAAAGGGCAAAGATGGTGAATTTTATAGCATTTAATAGGCAAGCAGTCCATGGCCCACCATATCTGACTCTCTGGCAATTTCTGTCAGCTCATGTTGATGTTGGTCAGCGACAAAGTCACAGGATTATAGGAGCCTGACGCCCACCACACCTTTGGTTTGAGTAGAAACAATGGAAAGCATGATGGTTTTTAGAGACTAAAACACATGTTTAAGAATTCTGCATTTCCAAGACATGTCCCAAGTTTTCCTCAAGATCTTTTCATTCCCTAACTACAACAAAGAGATGTAACACAAAGTCCCCAGTATCTGTGGCTGCCTGTGACTGTGACATGGCAGATGTCCTTAAGGGAGCCTTTGTGCCCTTAAAATGTTTGCCCTGATTTATTTATGAAATTGTTTTATAAAACAATTCTATCTACTATTACTAACACTACTAGAATTAAGAGAAAGATAGTTATCATCCCAGCACTATTTTCCCCACCAGGCTCAGGTTAGGGCTTCAGATTGAACCTCAATACTTGCTGAAGTCAAAGCCGCAATCCAGGTGATTTATGTCTATGGAGATTTTTCATCTTTATATCTTATTTCTCTAGTACCCGCTTAGCATTTTTCGTCCCTGACTGGCCAATGGCACCCTCACTGTAGCACCTGATCAGTGTCTTACCTCTCTAAACAGTTCCTCTCAAGAATGTCACCCCACCTCCTTTATTAAAACTCTGCATCTTGCCAGATCATCTATCATAGCAAAACTTTAGCATCCTGTGCTCCTTTTCCTCAAGATCTTGTAGATAACTATTAAGAGATTTAATATACCACCACATAATAAGGTTACATGGGCAATATAGTATAGCCCTTAAGGGTAGTTGCTTTAAAGTCAAACCGTGATATATAAAACATTTCATTGTAAATAATAATGGCTGAATCAAAGAAAAGCTATTCATCAACTGCAGCAGCAGCAGCAACTATTAATGGTATGATCACCCTCCCCAGATATTATAATTTCTCTTCAGACTTTCAATGACTTTATCCATTAAGGTAACAAATGTGAAAATTTCTGCCTTCTAGCTGGCCAACTGGGGCATGGTCTTTCTGAGATGTTTTCAATCCTTCCGATTCTTCTCCTGCCCTACACTGAAGGCTTCCAGCCCTGAACTGTCACAGCTGCAGGCAGGGCTGGGGCAGCGCATAGCAGAGAAAGAAATGGCCAGGTGGCGTGGGCTCAAGTGTAGCCACTGACTTCCTCTCCTCTCAGGAGCCATATGGCCAGTGCAGCTCTGAATTCCTCAAGTTCCAAAGCCGAGGTTCAAGAAGTATCTTTAAGCTCAGGGTAAGACGAGCAGATGAGAAGACAAGGATACTCCTTCCTCTAATTTAAGCCCAGCAGTCTTAATATTCCACATGACAGGGTTTAAGATAAATGAAGAAGCCTTTTTAATGCGTGTAGAAGAAATGGGCAAATACACACCCTTCCCTTAATCCTCAAGAGAGGCACAGGAATTGGTATCTCCTGAACCACTTATAAGTGAAACTAGCAGAGTGGTGATAACATTCCAGAGTGAGCCATTAAGCCTTGGTTCAGATTGATTGTGGGTCCTTTCCCATTTCTAGTGACTTGTAGAGTGTCTGCAAGGAGGCTAACAGTGAGCTATGTGCCGAGCACTAATGCTTTCCTGACTTTGGCTACCATGTTGTGCTGGCTCTAAAATAGAACATATTTCTCAAGTGAGTTAATGCCCACTTACTACTTTGTTGTAATGTTTAATTATCATAAATGACTTAATTGTTTAATTACTAGATCAAAGAATAGATAAGGACTTGCAGCAAGCAAAATATAAGACCAAGCTTCGCTCTCTATTGAAAGTCACATACATTGTATATGCATAGGTACTGTACATGTATGTACATATCTAGAAGTATTTTATATGAGCATTTATATATAAATCTATACTTGCATATGTTTTAGACATACCAGATTGTCACGAGCCTGATTATCATACATGTGGTCCACAGGAGAGATGCAGCCCTAAGGAAGAAATGGTTGGCTCAAGAGGTGAATTCTCTTTGTACAGGCTGCATTAGTAACAGTGTTACCGAGGACTATTACTATGGACACTGCTGAGCAGTGCTGACCCTGTGCTCTTGTTGCTCTCCTCTTTGAGAAAATAATTCACACTGCAGTGAAAGCCTAGCGATTGGATTGTACATGGCACCAATTCAAGATAAAGAAAGGGTAGGCCAACTGAATATGGTCTCTTAGCTGGAGTCTTACCCAAAAGAAGGACTGATCCTTTGAGGAAATATGAAGGAGGAATATTCACTTAAAAGCCCTCTGTGATTTGTGCTGAGCAGTACCTACAAGTCTAAAGGAATGTTGACCTCTTTTTTTTCACAAGAGGAAAAGATAATGAGACCTGAAAAAATTCAAAGCAATTCTAGGAATGCACTCTTCTCACAACCAAATGTTTTCAGAGAAGCTGCTCCTTATGGATCATTTCTCAAATGCAGTCACTGAGGGCACTAGGAAGTTATTCCAGTTTATAGAGACTAATAGTAATAGCTCCTGTTAATTGAGCACTTACTATGTGCCAGATGCTGAGCTAAGTGTTTTACCTGTGTTCCTCTACGTATTTATTTCTTACAGTGATCCTACTAGGTGCATCCTATTTCTATCTGCATTTTATAGATAAGGAAACTAAGCCAGAGAGGGTAAGTAATAAGCCCATCATCACACAACCAGTAGATGACAGAAGAAGAATTTGAATGCAGGCAGTCAGTCTCCAGATCCCATCACTTTAACCACCCACCTATACTAGTACACTTTGCACTGGTTTGGGACTGATGCTGAGGGTTTCAAAAATTCAGAATAAATCAGGAAAACTGGATTGGTTCTCACCAATTTTGAGTGTTCTCCTTTGTTGATGGGGAGTCTTGGAAAATATCTACCAAGAAAATGGAAACAACAGCAGCAAAGATTCTGGTGAACCAGTGTCTCATTGTGACTCAATCCTTAGGAATAAGTCAAGACTCCTATATTCCCCTGCTTGGCACTGACTACTGTAGTAGAGGCAGGAGGCTCAGTGGAGGTTAACTGTTGGGAAGTGTGTTTCACAGCTCCCACTCCTGGGGTTCATTAACCACGAAGGAGATGGATGTCAAAGAAATGATATAAGTCACCCGGGGAAGAAATGGCTAATGACACTAGTCTCCTGGGGAGAGACTTTCTATGTACTCCTTCAACAAAGTTATATGGAGCAGCTTCTACATGTACCCAGAGGCTGAGGAAAATACAGGGATAGATGGCATGGTCCTTTTCTTAAAGAAGACTTTGGAGTAATGTCTGAAATTATCAAAAGGGATAAGATGAAGACAAACAGCAGGACAGGACTTGCTGTCACACAGACATGGTGGGTGTATTGCTGACATTTTGTCTGGACCATCCTTATTTGTTACCACCACTCAAGTCTCTTCTACCATGAAAACAAACAAGTAACACAAACAAACAGAGGAAGATAAAATTGAAGATAGAACACCACAGAAATTGTTTTAAAGTCCAATTTATCGATATTTTAAACGCTTAGTTTCTAGACTCATTTTGATGTATGAATAAGTCTTACAATAGCATATTTACAAAGGCAAAAGTCATGAGAAAGAGAATTTCTAGAGGGAGAGAAAAGATAAATTGGCTACATGGTACATGAAAAAAATCACTTTCTGGGTAAATAAATTAGATTATGGGCTCCAGATCTGTGACTTACTTGCTATATTAACTTTATAATACACAGCCTCTCTGAGCTTTAGTTTCTTCATATAAGACTAATAGTACCTGCCGTGATGTGAGAATAAAATGAGACATAAGTATAACATACTCCATAACCATATTCTTTTTGGAGGAAAAACTGAGTAAGCCCATAGGCCTTTAGCCTTTAATTACTTTTTCTTTAGCTGTTTTCTTTATTTATTTGTTCGAAGTGACACAAATACGGAGGGTGCTTCTGTAATGCTAAGTGATTTCTCACCTCAGGAAGATGGAAATACCCTTATATCAGATACCTGACATGTATCACATCCAATTCTTTCTGTCTTATCTGTCTCTAACTCCAGCCACTGCTGTGGTGACTAGTTCTGCATAGTTTCTGATAAAATTCATCCAGGCTCAACTTGACAGTGATGATCTATATGTCTTGATTTTGCACCTGCTGCCAAAGGGTCCCCATACAGAAGTTTAGAATGCCACAGGACACTTCCAGGCACTCATGTAAATACAACCTGGAAATGCAATGAACTCAGCACCCTCATGGGATGAAAATTTGACCAGTGAGTGACAGGAGCCCATGAATTGATGTATTTTCCCTTTCTTCCCCTAGAGAAACAGTGAAGCAGCTGTATGGCTTCTCAGAGGATGATCTTTCAACACGAAACAATCAGTTGAACTTAGCCTCAGCCAGGTTGATCAGCATTCTTGTGTTTTCCTCCATCTTTCTCTGCTTCATACTCCATATTCCTCATTCTAAATTATACTGCCTAATTAAATAGTACGATGTAAGACTTTGGTTCAAACTCTACTTTCTGGTGAACCAAAGTGAGAACAACTGATAGCAGAGTGGCTCCAGAAAGCAGCCCTTCAGGAGGGTATTTTGGATTTCAGTTTAAAAGACCCCATTGCTAGCAGCAGATATGGTGATGATAACCTCTGGCATGTAGTGACATTATAACTAAGACTTTCACCTGTGGGTAACTGGGCTGAGATGCAGGTGGTAAATGAGGGGGCTATGGTAGTTTAAGGCATGGATAAAATGTGGATGATAGAAATTGTGGAATAGAGACAACTGCTGTTAGCTGCAGTGGAAGCTTTAGAAAATAATAGACTCGAGGAAGCAAAGTGTCAACTTAAGCCAGTCTGTAAAAGCCAGAAATCCTCTACAGCAGCTTCAGTGGAAATGGTCATCTCCTGGAAACATAAGGAAGACCATGCTGAAAATCAAACCCAGGATCTAATTGTAAAGGTGGCAGAATGAATATGTAGCCTCACAAATGTCCACTATCAAAGTTAGTACCTTGGCAGGAAAGGAGTGGATGGGACTATTTGGCTGAATCAGGATGAGAATCTTGAGCTCTCACTAAACCCTCCCTTACCAGAGGACAGAAGTGGCTGCCTGCCTGGAGACTATTCAACGACTCTCCCTAAGGCAGGTGCCTCATAAAATAATTTTTCTCCTTAAGATATGCCCCAGCATCCCTCATTGCCTCAAGACTGTTGACCAAGGTGAAGTCTCAGTCCAGCCCAAGCACTACTCCTGGAGGATATGCACCAAAAGAACTGCAGAGATTTGCTAATATGGCCTGGCAAGAATAGGGGCTACACAGGTGAGAATGGAGCTTGAGAGTCCTGGACTGCAGTGAGGAGGTCAGGTACGGGGCTGGATAGAGGAAAATTAACTGACACGGGGCACCCATCCATGACTGGAATTCAATATCCTACAAAGAACCCCAGGAGCCAGTCCTAATTGTCTGTTGAGACATGCCTTGAAGTTTGGTGAAGAGAATACTAACACCAACTACCACGGTAGAAAAATCACAGTCTATCATCCAGTTTCCAGATCTAAATCAGTTCACAGACCCAGAGTACAATGATTGTTAGGGACCCCAGGATATCTTGAGGAAGAACCCTTCAATGTCATCACAAGTATATACAGGAAATCTTCCTCTGACTTGTCCCCTAAATGTACCTGTGGCCATTTGTTAGAGTAACTGTTCACTGTTGAAAAGGAAAAACCTAGCCCTTTTAAAGTCTGTTAGATAAAGAGTTGGGGCTGAAATGAAACCAAAAGACCTGAAATGCCATCAAGGACATTCAGTTAGAGTAAAAGCTCATCTGAGAACAATGATAATAAATTTTGGCCCAAAATTGTCTCACAGTGGGTCCATAGTATTCATAGACCCATCTTGAGGTTATTTCTCACTCTCTGAGTATATCATTAGGATAAATACATTTATCAGCTGTTAGAACCCTCACACTGGTTCCCAGATCTGTAATGTAAAGGCCATTATGGTACAAAGAGCCAAGTAGAAACTGCCTCTATCTCTGGCCAAGACCACAAATCAGAAGCAATGTTGCATCCCAGGAGGAAATGCAGAGCTTGGTGCCACTGTCAGACTTACTTGAAGGATACAAATGTGATTGTTTCCATCATATCCCTTGTTCAATTTACCTGTCTGGCCCTGAAAAATCCTGAGGGATCATGGCAGATAATGTAAAACTACCATAAATTTAGCCAGGTGTTAAACCCAGTCACATCTACCATGCCAGATGTGTTATCTTTCCTGTGAGTGGATTAAAAGAGACTCTGGCACCAGCTATGAGACAGTTAATCTGGTGAATGTGTTCTTCTCAATGCCCATAAGAAGGAAGGATCAAAAGCAGCTCACATTCACATTGCAGGGGCAGCAACTCACTTGTGAAGTTTTGTAATTTCAGTCCCCACAAACTTAAGGTTCTGATTTCCACTGTGGGGTGGGATAAGGGGTAGGAGTCTTTCTACCAGGTGCACAGAAAGGGTTCCATTGAACTTGAACCTTTAACTAGCACGTTGTAACTCTTCATGCCAGTGCATCAGCAGACAAAGAAGAGAGTTATTATATGTGCTCATCAACCTAAGTACTATGTGGAACTACAGCTGCTGTAACAGAATACAGCCAGGGAGGAGTATGGCCAGTATCAGGAAGAGGACTTTAGTGGCAGCTCTCTTAATCATGTGTACTTATATTGACTCTCCTTCTTCCTTCCCTGATTCACTCCTCTTGACTCTCTCACTCCAGAACTCTGAAAGCTGGGAAAGGAATAGTACAGAAGCCTTTGCCTCAGGTTCCCCTTTCAGGAGAACCCAAGCTCAAGCTGCTGTCCTGCTGGTAGGTTCAAATGTACTTACTTGCTGGGAGAGAATGGATATGCCAGGCACATTACATATTTTATTTTATTTTATTTAATCATCATGATGATCTTGAGAGGTAGAACAGTTATTTCTCTTTTCCAGGGAGGGAGACAGTTTCAGATAAGTCAAGGATTTTGCCAAAGGACATACAGCTTATGAGTTGCAAGGCCAGGTTTTGACCCAGAAAGTGTCTAACTCTAAAGCTCAAGGTCCTTCCTCTATACCTTCATGCCTAGGTCAGTGATGACAAAAATGAGTGCTCAGAAAGAAGACAAGTCACGCTCTTGTATCATTCTGATAACCCCCTTTGCACTATTAGTGGTTGGTTTTCACTTTAAGTTTTTCTTTTTAATATGTAAATTAGTACACAGAGGACTTCTCTACAGGTAAATATTGTAGGAATGTTAAAGGGGTCCATCATTCTGAAATGTGTGATGGAAGAAATCAGAGAGTGCTCTTTCAACAAATCAAGATCTAAGAAGTGAAGTAAGTTAGAAAGAGAAAAACAAATACCATATGCTAACACATATATATGGAATCTAAAAAAAAAATGGTTCTGAAGAACCTAGGGGCAGGACAGGAATAAAGATGCAGATGAAGAGAATGGACTTGAGGACATGGGGAGGGGGAAAGGTAAGCTGGGACGAAGTGAGAGAGTGGCATGGACATATATACACTACCAAATGTAAAATAGATAGCTAGTGGGAAGCAGCTGCATAGCACAGGGAGATCAGCTCGGTGCTTTGTGACCACCTAGAAGGGTGGGATAGGGAGGGTGGGAGGGAGACGCAAGAGGGAGGAGATATGGCGATATATGTATTATGTATAGCTGATTCACTTTGTTATACAGCAGAAACTAACACACCACTGTAAAGCAATTATACTCTAATAAAGATGTTAAAAAAAAAAGATCTAAGAAGTGAATATAGAGACTAAGAAAAAGTCAGCTCATTAAAATTTTTTCTCCTTCAGGAAATAATTTGCTTCTAAATAAATTCAACACAATAAAAATATGGGAGAAGAAGAAAAATATGAAACATCACATCATTTTAAGTTTGATTATGTCACTGAATAAATTAAATGGCTGTAGAGTAGAAAGAAACATAATCCATAAAGGAAGTGAGAAAAGTTAAAGCAGTCAACAGTAATTAAATGGTGACAAGCTGAGTGGAAATTGATTTGTATTAGCTGAAGGCCATTCCCATCTTTTAGAATGTTATGCATCAGGAAAGAGAGAAAAGAAAGGTTTCTACTATTTTGATATAAAAATATGTCAGTTCTCAGCCAAGGTCACTAATTCAAGACAGCAGTAGATTCCTAGTATACATTCTAATATTCCACACCTACTGGCATGTATTGAAATAGATAAGATCCTGTAATAAGGCTGTTGGGACTGAGTCATAAGAGCTTCATTGGTTTGCTGGCTGTTTATCCTTGTGGAAGCTGAAGGCTGATTGACTCAATCCAATGCAAACAGAGGTAAAATTGGCAGCTCGAGCTTTTAGCTGACATGGCATCTGATGGATAGTCCTCTGTCCCCAGGGTTATAACTGCTCAACAGGGACTCAGATGACAGCAGGAGGCTGCAAAACCTTGTGCTCTACCTCAGATTCTGTTATGGTGTTGCCTCTGGATGTTAAGCTTTCTTATGTAACACATCCAATAGGAAACAAAACTGCATGATGTTTATCATTTTTATTATGAATGCTAACATTATAAATGATCAATCATTATTATTAATGATGATGACTACCATTTATTCAGTGCCTACTATGTTCTATATTCTACTTTATTCTGGTTCTTTTATATATATATTGCTGTACCTAGAACTCTGGAAGGTAGGTATTATTATTATCCCTTTCTGTTTGAGGAAACTGAGGCTCAGAGGGAATAAGTTACTTGCCTAGAATGAAGGCTGAGGTACTAAATCAGTGTAGGCTCCTCTCTACTGTTTCCATTGTACAATGTGGCTGCTGATTCACTCCCAGGAATCTAGATTAGCAAGGGCAGACTTTAATAAAATCCTTCATGTTACCACAAGGTGTGTTACAGAGTAGAATTAATGCACATTTTTGGAGTGGTAAGTAAATATGATTAAGTCCGCTGCCATAGAGCATGGTTGAATCAATAATAACAGCAACAAAAAATAGAAATTGATTCACTATGTTAGGGTCATAATCTCTATCAAGTCATGTAAAAGACAGTCTCTTCAGCAAGTGGTGCTGGGAAAGTTGGACAGCCACATGTAAGTCAGTGAAGTTAGAACACTCCCTCACACCATATACAAAAATAAACTCAAAATGGCTTAAAGACTTAAATATAAGACATGACACCATAAATCTCCTAGAAGAGAACATATGCAAAACATTCTCTGACATAAATCGTAGCAATGTGTTATTAGGTCAGTCTCCCAAGGCAAAAGAAATAAAAGCAAAAATAAACAAATGGCACCTAATCAAACTTAGAAGCTTTTGCACAGCAAAGGAAACCATAAACAAAATGAAAAGACAACCTACAGAATGGGAGAAAGTATTTGCAAACGATGTGACCAGCAAACGCTTAATTTCCAAAATATACAAACAGCTCATACATACAGCTCATAAAAACAAACAACCCAATCAAAAAATAGGCAGAAGACCTAAATAGACATTTCTCCAAAGAATACATACAGATGGCCAACAGGCACATGAAAAGATGTTCCACATCTCTAATTATTAGAGAAATGCAAATCAAAACTACAATGAGGTATCACCTCACAGCAGTCAGAATGGCCAAAATCAAAAAGTCTATAAATAACAAATGCTGGAGAAGGTGTGGAGAAAAGGGAACCCTCCTACACTGTTGGTGAGAATGTAAATTGGTGCAGTGTGGAAGTTCCTTTAAAAGCTAAAGATAAAGCTACCATATGATCTAGCAATCCCACTCCTGGGCATATATCCAGAAAAGATGAAAAGCCTAATTCGAAAAGATACATGCACCCCAACGTTCAAAGCAGCACTATTTACAATAGACAAGACATGGAAGCAACCTAAGTGTCTGTCAACTAATGAATGGATAAAGAAGATGTGGCACATATATACAATGGAATATTACTCAGCCATTAAAAATAATGAAATAATGCCATTTGCAGCAACATGGATGGACCTAGAGATTATCATACTAAGTGAACTAAGTCAGAGAAAGATAAATATCAAATATAACTTATATGTGGAATCTAAAAATATGATACAAGTGAATTTATTTACAAAACAGAAACAGACTCATAGACATAGAAAACAAACATGGTTACCAAAGGGGAGAGGGGTGGGGGGAAGGATATATTAGGAGTTTGAGATTAACAGATATCCACTACTTTATATAAAATAAACTACAAGGTTCTATTGCATAGCCCAGGGAACTATATTCAATACCTTGTAATAACCTATAATGGAAAAGAATTCTGATAACTGAACCTATTTGCTATACACCAGAAACTAACACATTGTAAATCAACTATACTTCAAAAAAAACCACCCCACTTCTTAAGTGCTTTCCATATGCAAACACATAATGTTGGTTTCTAAATATGTTAATCCTGTATTTTATTTGGCTCTCAATGATTATTTGTAACCCTTCATTGTCACCAAGATAAGAATTACCTCATCTCAGAAGACCTGAGACCTTTTTTTGTTTTCAAGTACTACTTCAAGGACCATTGAGAGATGGTGTTTGTTGTTATCACTGTTAAAACTTTATTCAACATTTAGTATCCCCAAGTGAGTAAATGAACCTCTTATAAAAGATTTAGAAGCAATAAGTGGAGGTTAATTTATATCATGTGCATATTTAATGCTCTGGGATTGTGGAATAACACTAAACAAATTAGCGAAAGAAGGGGGGAAGAATAAAGAAGACCCTTTCTTTTTATTCCCCACATGTAATCAGGTGAATATACTGTAATATTCCCATGACCTAGAGCTTACCACAGGTGGGGAGGACAGTATGTATGACGTGAGCATGGTATAATTCTAGTATGCAAGCTTTTTCAAGGCTGGCACTGTCCAGTCTTGCAGATGCTCGAAGCTCTTATTAATCAAGGCTTATTCCTTTATCGCCCCCAATACTTGTGTCACACCAACCTCATGGTAAACTGTCAACCAAGGTCACCATTAACTACTACTATTGAGGGAACCAGGCAAACTCACATTCCCCACCTGCCTGGATCCCACCTGTGACTTGTTGAAGAAGAACAATGCAGGTATGAAGTTCTTGTAGGCAGGTTTGTAATGCACAGGCAATAAATCATATTAGCAACAAGAGACGTGCACTGGTTTCCCTTCCCCCTACAAACTGCTCTGGAAAGGCACCTCTGCTGTACATCTCTTTGGAGAGCAGTGGTGATCTGAAGAAATGCTTCCTCTTGAAAGAACCCTTTTTATTCACAGTGGAATACTCTTGAATTTTGCAGGTCGTCAAACACACACAAAAAGTTTTTTTTTAATAGTTGAGGAAATAAGCCTAAAGAAGATGTGTACCTAATCCTATTAGCTGACTTAATATAGAATTATTAAAAGCCTTGATATACAGGATTTAACACAATCTTTCTAGCAGGGTGTGATGTAATCTGTTTTTGTTCCTCAGCTAGCAGATGGCTTACCTTTAAGTAATTTCCAATATGTTAAGAGATCAAAAGCCATCCTCTTGCCACCGAGGCAGTAATCGTTATTCTCTGCTGGGGGTTGCTTGGTACTGTGGTAGGGATATGCAAAGGCTCCTGGCATTTCCAAAGATAGAAAGGCGACATTTCTTCAGACTTTGAAGTTAATAATCCTTCAGAAGTTGAAAAACTGAGGGATTTTTCAAAACCCTTTTAATGTTCTATATGCCATGTGCAAAAGTAAATATCTGTAAGAAATCACTGAGGGCTGGTTCGGAGCTTGGAGGAGCATTCAGCAATCTCCCATGTCATGGACTGGCGCCATCTCTCACCGCTGAGGTATGAATAGGTTGTACCTCCATCAAGTAGCGCTCTTTGGAACATGTGGTTTCCAAGTTGAATTTTTTGAAATCATGCTAGAAATAAATGTGAAATGTGTTCTGCTGTCACTGATGAGCCCAAGCAGTGGCATTATGACAGGTCTATCTAACCCTGCCATTGAGACACGACTCTTCCTAAGGATGAGGTGTTTCCTCACGCATTGTCTAAGTTATTGGAAATGATCTGTTGCTGAAAAGATGGAGTAAATATGCATTCGGGATTTTGTTTGATCTTTACTACTAGAGAGAAAAATGTTTTATATCTCAATGGTTTAATATGCTCCTAATGAACCCAGAGCCCACAGTCACTTTTTGTAAAATCCAATTCAGATTTTTGTTGAAAAAAATGTGCTGAGTGATAGAACCCTGTTGAATTTTGAGTTCAGACAAACCTTAGTGTGTCAGGGTTTGTTACCACCTTTGCTTAAGGCTCTTGCTTTTGAGAAAGAGGTTTCATTTTATTCCTTGGACCAGTCATTTTCAGGCTACTTAAAATCAGGGGGAAAATATATTCCTAGGCATACAGGAGACCGAGGTTGGCTCTGCCCCTTGGAGTTAAAAACGATTATTTTAACTTAAGTGACAGGCATCTCTACTATCACCCCCTCCTTTTCACCATTTTGGCTTATGCATTTGATGGCTGGAATTTTGGCAGGGAAAGGATGGATAAATGAGCACCTAATAGTCATCAAGAGAAACAGAAGGGGAAAATAGGAAATAGAACTCCAGAGGCATATGCAAGAAATTCAGGCACCAAGTTTCATTTGGAAGGAGAGTATGGGCAAATGGCCTGGGACAAGAAAAATTATGAGATGGGAACTTGAAATGTCATAATAACATTTTACCCCAACACAGAAAATCACGCATGAATAGAATACTGATTTTCCCAAAACAGACACACCAAACTGTTTGGCGCTTTAAGTAATAGTTGTTCTCTGTTCTAATCCACAGACAACAATGAGCAAAGTCCTCAAAAGATTCTATCCCAACTATTCTACAAGGTATTCTCCTTTTCAGAATCTTCTGTTACTTTAAGCACCCTGAAATAACTGATGCAAGGAACAAAATGAAACCTCTCCATATCAAAGGCAAGAGCTGGTAAGAGTTAGGTGAGTGATTTATATTGATTCTCACACAAATCTCCCTGGTTGTGCATTGAGCTCACTCCTTCTTTGCAGACTGATTTCAACAGAACTGCCCCCATTCTCTCTGGATTCTCTCTTCTCGTCCTTGAAAACCATTGTTATGTCTCTGCTTTCTTCTCTTCAGGATTAAAGGACCCATCGTTTCTTTAACCTGGCTTTCTGTGAGGTCTCTTGCTCCCTCAGAGGTCTCCTCTAGGTTTGCTCCCCTCCATGTGGTGAATGAGGGAATAGGATGTGGTAATTCAAGTAGAAAGCTGAGACTGGCAGGCCACGGGTTTGTTCTTTCTTCAGTCACGTAATAAAGATAGCCTGACTTTGAATGGAATGCCTAAAACCTAACCATAAATGCCGGAGGATTCTGGGAAAAGGTGGAATTCGGGAAGTCAGGGATTCTGTTTGAATGTTGGTCTATCAGCTTGGATAATAATTCCCCATCCTCTGAGACAAGAGAGGTAAAGTAGGCAACTCTCATTGAACTGGGTTGGTGAGATTGGGTAGGAGAGGTAGGGTAACAAAAAGTCAAGCATAAAAAGGAGACTAGAATTATGACCCAGCTATTTGGCATTGGCATAAGTGTCATTAAGGAGCAGCATGACTACAACATGCTCACCCCCGAGTGCTGCTTAAACAAAGAGTTGCTTAGTTCTTCACCTAACCCCACCCAAAAGAGAGGAGTCAAGGCTTAAAGTTCCAGGGCTTGCTGCTGGGGGAAAGAAATGAGTCAGAGGCTGAGTGGGAGGACTCCATCCCTTCTGCTTCCACTGTTGCAGCCAGAGCTGCTCTGTTAACCCCCTCTGTCCATCTTCAAGGAGGTCACAATTAGCAGGAAGTAGCCAGTGCCTAATTATTCAGCTCCTCTCTCCTGTGGGTGTGTGCCCCACATCCTTGCTGTACCTGAATCAGTTAATCCATGAGTCCATAAATTAACACTGGATAATGTCTAATTGATTGTATAAGATATTTGTTGGATGATTAGGCATCTAGTTTTGAAACATGGTAGAATTTTAGATCATACACGAATGTGACACTCAGCTCATAGAGAAACTGCGATAATCCTCAGAGAGTTCTGATTCCTTAAAAGGAAAACACCACATAAATCAGAAGGCTAGCTCTCCTCCTGGCTCCTTGGAATAACAAATTCTCTCTCAAGCCGGGGTGAAGAGACATATCCTCTCCAAGTGATATTAGCTAGCAGAGCATTGACAATTGCCAACCTCCTTCCCCAACCTTCCCATATCAGAGGCCAGGGAATGGGTTAATTTTCTACACTCTGGACTTGGACTGTGGATTCCTATTCTTGTTTCTTTGTTAAAATTACAGGGGAGAAAAACCCTACCTGTAGTGAAAGCAGAATCACAGTGCTAAAAAGGACTTTTGGAGGTCAATAAATTCAACACTCTGCTTTTCTGCAGGATGGTGCCCCTTGCCCCCAGTTGAGAGCTCCTGGGATTTTGAGGCAGTGTAGGATGAATGCAGGGTATCTATGACTCTAGTACACAGTCAAAAACTCAGCCCAGCAGTGAATGCACAGCACTTTCTGTATTCCTACTGTGCCTTGCGTAAAGACTTTTCACTTCATACATCATTCACAACTTGCTACAGGGATTTCACAAAGCCAGTACATACCGTTTACACAAAGAAAAGCAGAAGAAGAACAGGTCTGGGGAAGGAAAAAGCAACAACAATAATCAAAGGTGTGTCTGCCAAGTGTAGCATTATCAACCGGGAAATTAACAAGGCACAATGTAGTTGGGAATGTTAGTTAAACAAATGGAGTTTCTCATTCTGTTCACACATTTGAAGAAGTCTAGAGAATTCCAAACATGGTTAGTCAGTTTCGTTTTTTTTACTGGGCTCTAGTACCATGAGGAGCAAGGCAGAAGACGATGGAAATTGGAAGCTACTTCTCCCCTCAAGAGATCTGGTAAACAGATGCTGAGTTAGTCCCAACCATCTGGCTCACAAAATCCCAGGGTCCCAGAGGAAGGTGCCACCTGGAGGTGCTGGAGATACTGTCAGTGCTGGGTGTGCTACCCCCGATAACTGAAGGGAGAGGCCCCAAAGCACACAAAAGGAAGGGATACCGTCACCTGAGTTCTTGAAGGTCTCAAGCCGGATTTTCTTCCACAGATAGGTGAAAGGACAGCATATTTCTAGCTAATTCTTGAGGGATTTTTCTTTTTCCACAAGATGATTCCTTATGAGCATCATGAGTATTTCTGAGTAATTAGCACTTCTACTAAACAGTAATTGGGATTCCTTCCCTCCCTCCAATTCTGTATTATATGTTATATTCTGCTTGGGCTTCATAGTAACTTGACAAGCAGATTTGCATGGAATAAATTGAGCCATAGTAAATTAGTCAGAAGAATTAATCAGAGTTATTAGTTTCCAAGGAGTGAATTAATTTAGGAAAACCACTGAAAAGTTCATTTTCATTGTTTTTTCCTCTTGAAAAAAAAAAGTTGATTCTTGAAGCTTGCTGAAAAAGATCTGAAACTGTAAGCCTGTGCTTTTTTTTTTGGCGGTACACGGGCCTGTCACTGTTGTGGCCTCTCCCGTTGCGAAGCACAGGCTCCGGATGCGCAGGCTCAGCGGCCATGGCTCACGGGCCCAGCTGCTCCGTGGCATGTGGGATCTTCCCGGACCGGGGCACGAACCCGTGTGCCCTGCATCGGCAGGCGGACTCTCAACCACTGCGCCACCAGGGAAGCCCTACAGGGAAGCCCTAAGCCTGTGCCTTCATATGATGGCACTAATAGCTCATTCCATTCTTCTCTCCACTCACACTCACCCCATGTCCTTCCCCCTAAGCCTTCATGAAGAAATGAGGGACAGGCTGTTTTGCATGTCTTGGTACTGGACGTAGGAGCCCACCAAGTCCATACCCACTGAGCTATAGACAGACCTCAGGGTGACCATTCAAGCTACTAAAATCCAGGTGCTGAACATACAGGGTCCCAGGACATGTCACCCATCTGCCCTGTCCTTAGCCTGGCAGGCCCAGAAGCCCTTCCCACACCAAACTGCTCAGGCACACAGAGAGCCTAGGTAATTGTACATGACTGCCATTTACTTACCAAGTCCTGCCTTTTTCTTCACTCTTTGGTTTCCTGATCCCTATTTTGTTAATCTTTTCCCTGGTTTCCCACATCTTTCCTGACCCTGGGTTTGGGGGCATCTATTCTGATTCCTCTTTTTGGATTACTAGAAGATAATCCAGAGGTTCCCCTACCCCAACTCCAAGGGGAGTGAGCTTGACTCAATTCCCTGACTTTGGAATACCCACAGTTTTGACAGAGCTCCCTCCATCAGACCAGCCCTGTGGGATCCTGTTGGCTCTGATCCCATTTAGTCAGAAAGGGAGTTGGGGTTTTCTGCACTGAACAGCTAGGGGAATAGAGTGGAAACCTCTCACAGAACTCTGAATTCAGCTTCCCTTCCTCACATAAAAGGTCAGTCCTGCAAGAGCAAATGGAGGCCTAGAAGATCGTTGTGGGGAGAATCAAACTCATTGTTTTATTCATTTACTCAGTCAATCATTAATTCAATAAACATTTGTTAAGTTTCCACCACATGCCAAGCATTGTGCTGGACTTTAAGATGCTGTTAGGTCCCCCATGTTTGTGTTGCTCAAGAGGATGTGGCTAACACCTATCCCAAATTAACAGGCTTGGAACAAAACCACTGCATAGTGTTGCGATTTTATTTGGGCAACCAACAATCAAAGTGCATGATTGTTGCCATGACCCAGATGCCAACAATACATTGCTCAAAATGTCACAATGACAGACTGCTTATAAAATATGTTATGTGTAAACCTTGGTCAGAATGTGTGGTGTCAGGATAATGTCCAAGTCCATTATCTCTCCCTGTGGTTGCTTCTAATGATTATTCTGGGATCTGCTTGCTTCATGAGACATCACTGTAAGAGCCCAAGGGCTGACTCATCCCTTTATCATCATTCAGCTTGCGAATTCTAATATTCACTATGTGTTTGACTGGCTTATCTGCCTCTTGCCTGGAAACTTAGTTGAGAGGAAATCCAAGATCACAAGATGATGGAACAGATATTTAAATCTCTTACTACAAGTGGCTGGCTTTGTTTTCCTTTGTTTTATAAAAAAGAAAAGCAAGGCATAGCGGCAACTGGATATTGTAGTCTGTAATAGGACCCACATGTTTGGGCTCTCTGTGCTGAGTTTTCCTAAGAAGAAACAGAGGCATCACAGTAAGGAATAAAAATCCATGACAAGAGGAGAGTAATAGAGTGTGCTCACATAAAAATGGGTTTTGAGTATGTCTGCCTGGTAGCTTGGAAAGGTGACAAATAGTGTAAGGCTTTGAAATGAATAGAATTCTAATGATTTCACCGTGGAAACACTACAATTGTTTATTTTCAATGGTACTGCAGGTAGACACCAACTTAAGGGCACTTGTTCATAAAGGCAATGTAGATTGCATAGTTTGGCAACTGAAGAGAGAAATCCTTTAGATAAAAACAATTTATAGGGTTTTTAATGGATAGCTTCACTCGATCAGCCATTATTCCCTCAGAAGTCTTTAATAACTCTGTGGTATCTTTAATGAAAAGCTTTCCTTAACAAAGATATCGTTACTTTAAAAAGACAATGTTTTTATACTAGCCTGAAAGATAAAGAAAAGCTATTGAAAATCAACTGAAGAACCATGGGCATGTTGCCTTCCTGTGATTGCTAAAGATCTGGAAGAATTTCTGCCTAAATTGTGCTAAATTTGTAAAGATTTTCATAATAGTTTTTGGATTCAGACCAGCTTCTGCTCAAAGCACTGAAACAGCCTAAAGGGGGTATGCAGTACAAGGACATGATTAGGATAGTCGTTTTTTAACTTGAGAGCAGAGAATCACTGACTACATTTTCCCTCACATATATCACTGAGGGAGACACTGGATCTTTGTTAGGTGAGCAGATAGCTGCCCAACTTCCTGGGATATGAGGTGGGAGAAACACCACCAAAACCCAGCAGGGTTACACTAGTGGTCTCATCAGTTCTCCTGATCTAGACTAACAGGAGCAGGGGTTTGTAATGTGGGCCATGTTCTACCGTTTGACTTAAGAGGAACACGAGCATTGCTAGTGGGAACGTAAATCGGTTCATCCACTCTGGAAATAAGCTTGGCAGTATCTATTAATATGATGCTGAATATACCTTATTGCCCAGACATTCCACGCTTAAGTAAATATCTAACAAAAATGCATACATATTTCACCTGTACAAAAATTTTCATAGCAGCACTATTTGAAATAGCCTCAAACTGGAGACTACTCAAATGCCTATCAACTGTAAAATGGACAAATTGTGGTAAATCCACAAAAGAAAATACTACACAGGGCTTCCCTGGTGGCACAGAGGTTAAGAATCCGCTTGCCAATGCAGTGGACACGGGATCGAGCCCTGGTCCAGGAAGATCCCACATGCCACGGGGCAACTAAACCTGTGTGCCACAACTACTGAGCCTGTGAGCCACAACTACTGAAGCCCGCACGCCTCAAGCCCATGCTCTGCAACAAGAGAAGGCACTGCAATGAGAAGCCTGCGCACCACAACGAAGAGTAACCCCCACTCGCCACAACTAGAGAAAGACTGCACACAGCAACGAAGACCCAACACAACCAAAAATAAATAAGTAAAATAAATTAATTTTTTAAAAAAAGAAAAGAAAATACTACACAGCAGTTATTACTGCAACTACTTACAACAATATAAATATTAAATGCAAGAAGTCAGGTACAAAATAAGTCCATTTTTAGGGTTCTAAACAGGAAAAGTTATTTTATGATATTAGAAGTCAAGATAGTAGTTACTCTTAGGAGGTGTAAGTGACAAAAGGAAGGTTTCCGTTTTTGATCTAGGTGTTGATTAAAGGGGTGATAGAGTTTTTGAAAATTTATTGAGCATTTTTCTACATGTACATGTCTTAGTCTGTTCAGGCTACTGTAACAAAAATACCATAGATTAGGTGGCTTATAAACAACAAACACTTATTTCTCAGTCTGGAGACTGTGAAGTCCAAGATCAAGGCACCAGCAGATAAATGTCTGGTGAGAGCCTGCTTTCTGTTTCGTAACAGCCATTTTCCACTGTGTCCTCGCATGGAGGAAGGGACAAGGGAAATTTCTGGGGTCCCTTTTATAGGGTCACTAATCCCATTCATGAGAGCTCTGCCCTCATGACCTAATCACCTCCCAAAGGTCCCACCTCCAAATACCATCACACTGGGAACTGGGTTTCAACATACGAATTTGGAGAGAACACAAATATTCAGTATGTTTTTCTTCAATCAACTCCCTCCCAAAAGATTGATGCAATAAAAAACTAAAACGTTCCTACATAGCAGAAATAATAAATATGTAATAGAAGATCCCATTATAATATCATAAAAAGTACAAAACACCTACACCTAAGACCATACCTATAAGAAATTTTCAAGACATATTTGGAAACAAGAAATTTGAGGAAATAAACAAACGTATATACAATGTTCATAGGTAAGAAAACTCCCTGCAGTTCAATAGCTCAGTCATGCTTGCAGAAACTTGGCTGCATCTGTGAACCACCCTTCTGTGGTCCACCCCATTATGGGAGAGCAATGCCAGTTCTGGAGACCAGAGTGGGTCAGATTCAGACTACAGAAGAATCTCACATTCAGCAGAGTTGGAGGCAGAACTGGTAAAATATAGGTATCACCTGACATTCTACTTGATAAGATAAAAAAGGTGAAATTCTCTCGTCAGTGTCTGTGTGTTAATGTGTATAATTTCTACCTCATTATGCTTTAAAAAATTTTATTATTTATTTATTTGGTTGTGCTGGGTCTTAGTTGTGGCAGGCGGGTTCCTTAGTTGCAGCTCACTGGCTTCCTAGTTGCAGCATGTGGGCTCCCCATTTGCAGCACGCTAACTCTTAGTTGCGGCATGCATGTGGGATGCAGTTTCCCAACTAGGAATCGAACCCGGGCCCCCTGCATTGGGAGCCCGGAGTCCTATCCACTGTGCCACCAGGGAAATCCCCCTCATTATGTTTTTAAAAACAATCAAAATGCAGTATTGTCCAAGAGAAAATCGCTCTAATTTTAGCAGAAACTAAGACAAATGTCATGCCCTACTAGACAGCAAGACAGTCATAAAACTCTAGTGGTTAAAACAGTGTGGAATCATCACAGGAATAAACAGATCAATGACAAACAATGAGTTAAGAAACAAATCCACATAAACGTAGAGACTGCATTTAACACATCTTGGTGGACCATTCATTTATTTATTTTATCATCAATTTAACTATATTTACTAAGACAGGCACAAATTATAAGGTGTCAGGCATACTATTTCTATTCTTGCTTTATCCCCAAATTATATGGTTGGAATAATGGGTTCAGTTGCAAGAGAAATATGCTGATTGCCACATTGCCTTATTTAATCTAATGTTCACTCAGGTGTCAATAAAATACCTATATTTTTATCTTCTCTCTATATTATTTTTTTAATTTATTTGTTCTATGTATAAAAATTATACTTAGCTAATATTATATATGATTCCTAAGAAAGATAATAGAAGTTAACCTTGTTAACACTATACTCCCACCAAATTCACAAAAATTGAAAGTCTGACAATAGCAAATATAGTTGATGATATGAGGCAATGACAACTCTCACACACACTCCCTGTCTGAGTGTAAACTGATAAAATTACTTTGAAATTATCTAGTTACATTAAATATATGCATAACCTGTGAGCCAGCAATCCCATCCCGAAGTATGTACTCTTTTATACTGGTGTGCCAGGAAATGTATACAAGAATGTCCATAGCAACACTATTTCCAAAATGCAGAACTACCTACATTCCTATCAACAGCAGAGGGATAAATGAATTGCAGTATAGCATATAATGGAAAATCATGCAGCAATGAAAATAAATGAATCTCAGCCACACACAGCTGCATCATATCAAGTGACAGAAGCCAGACAAAAAAGAACACGTACACTATGAATCCATTTATATAAAATTAAAAACAGGCATTATTACACTCCAGTGTTTAGAGGTATATAATCAGATGGCAAAAGTATTAAGAAAAGTGAAGGGTTGATAACCATAAAAGTCAGGAAAGGGCCAACCTTTGAAGGAAGGAAGAGGATTGGGACTGGGGAGGAACACATGGGAGCTTCTGGGGTACTGGCAATGGTTGGTCTCTTGACCTGGTTCATGGTTACACAGGTGACACTTACTAAACACATCTTTAGATTTTATCACTTTTCCACGTGTGATATATTTCACTATTCTTTAAATAGTTAAAAAATCAGTCAAACATTTTGGGTACTTTTTCTTGGTAGGCCAAGGACATCTGCCTCCGGACCACGACTTTCCTCACCTTGTGGTTTGGCTTCTCCCGAGGCCCAGAATGCCTCATGATTCAGGCTCACTGCATGCAGCATGATGTGTTAAGAAATAAATAACTTGTGGTCCTGAGATACCCCGAATTTCACATGAAGCTGAGCTAGCTCAGCAGTCAATATTTTAGAAATCTGGATTTATTTCTCCTCATAGGATACACCATGAGTCTGTAAACTAAACTTTTAAAATGAATCCAGGCTGTTTAAAGTATATTTTTGATCTAGTGAAATACTGAGTGCTATCAATTAGATATTCTGAATGTCATCTGTTTGTTATCATTTGTTATCATTTAGTAATGTGATATTCCTTGTATATCCACTTTAGGGGCTTTTTTTATTCCTTTATTCACCACTATTGCAAAATCAATCAAATGTGAGCAAAAGCAAAGGCAACTTGAATGACCCAAAACTGAGATTTGAGCTGCCAAAACAAGCAGTAAAACAGTTTTTACTAGCTCTAGTGATTGTCCAAAAGATATAGTTATAAACTTTATTTCAACTAAGTTTCTGAAAGATCTGGAAATGTGATTATCGGAATGCAGATTGTACAGAACTTTATGTCCCCTGATTATTCACAGATGCAAATTATCATGCGATTGGAAGCATACTAAGATATTGCAAACATGTTCTGAGGTTAGTAATATGCTGCCTTTGTTACTTTAGGGTCAGTCTGCTCATTCTTTCCAAAGCAAGAGCCTTACTGTTTGTATTCTTTCATAGATGGGGAGTGATCGGGTAAGAATAAAACACACCAGAACTGTTAATCACACTTCCTACAAAAGAATGGAATTTTTGTAGGGAGACAGGTAAAAAGGAGGCACTTTTTTCTTTTGGAATTGTTTGATTTTGATTAAAAGAATATTTCATAATTGTATTGCACCTCATATTTAAATTTCATATTAAAATCAAGATAAATGAAACTGATCAGCTATCCCTACTGCATCTCCTTTGCATGGCTTGCTCCATTTTATTCTTCACATATCATTTAAAAAATCATCTCCCTTTCTCTCTCTGAAGTAGGTTCTTCCTATTTTTCTCCCTCATAGTACCCTTTCCTTCCACTTTGTAGAATTTATAACATTTTAATCACATGTTTATTTGATTGTTTATTTTGTCATCTCTGTGCCCCATGGACTCAAATGTCCAACAGGGTACCACAGTGTCTGTTTTATTCACCATACAATAGCCTGTGCCTAGCACACTGCCTGTCATGTAGTCACTCAACTATTTGGTGAATGGATGAATGAATGAATGAATGAAAAAATTATCAGATTGAAACTACCAGATGAAAACTACCATCTCATTTTCTTGCACAAACTATGAAGTTGGAATCCCAGGTATGAATTCATTCTTGCATTATTTTGCTAGACACTTGCTTATAGTACTAAAGGGAGCTCAGCACCGGGAATCAGCATCATGGACTCCATCTGGCTGTCGAATAAACCCACTGTGTTAAAGCAGGTTTCACCTTAGGTCAGAGACGCATTTCTCCTCTCCTAACTCCATCATCTTACACACTAACACTCACGTCCTCCTTCCCCCCCACAAAAGCAACATAATGAAGATAAATAGGCATTTTACAGACAGGTAATCTCATGATAACAGATCGCTGTTATTTACACCAGCAAAGCCATTTCCATGGTGTCAGGGCTTTCCTGCGCCCACCAGGGTCGGATTCTGCCAGTCCGTGATCTGTAAAGGTGTAGGGTTCATTAGGGCTCTGAGAACAGCTGTCCAGGACTGCTGGAGATCAGATTACAGGATCTCATTAACTCGCTCTCCTTGCCTGCTTCAAGCCTTTTGTCAGGACCAAGACCTATTATTTCAACATGTCTGGTATCAAGAGGGCCAGAGGCTGAGAATTTAGTTTTATCTACTTCTGGTCGGTATCATTTTAAAGTGCATGCTAAATAAAAGCAATACCAATCATGTTCATTGCAAATGTTGCTATAAAATATAGAATTGTTTCATATCACCATGCAACTAGTTCTTGTTTGAAACTTCCTAGTTACCTAGTTAAAAATGACACAGTTTAAATCGTGGTTAATTTTACAATAATCTGTTAAATATGGAGAAATTAATAAACTCCTAGGACTTTTTATAGTTTTATGTTGCTTTAATTTTTTTAAAGGTTGGTTTGTTAACTTATCTGAGGAATGAAAACAGCATGAGCATTATTCAAGACGTCTGTTTACTTGGGGTTCATTCAGCACAACAGGCTTAGCTCAGAGAGTGGGCCAGCATACTGGTCTTCTGCAAGAATCTGCTGTGGACAAGTGAGGATGATTGGAGAATGTTCCAAGATAAGGGGAAAATATTTCTCAAGGCCTTGAGGAAGACAGAATATGGAGGGATTAAGAAATAAAAAGATGCCCTGTGCTGAAGGATAAAGTACAGAGAGAGGAGTGAAGGCAAAAGAGGAGCAAGGTAGGTAGAGGCCAGATTATGCATGGCTTTAAAGAGTGTGTTAAGGGCACTGCTCTTTAACCCAAAAGTGAAGGAAGGGACTTTGAATAGTTTTAGCCACACATGAAAGTAGGAAGGTAGGAATGTGGTCAGAATTGTTTTTTGAAAGACACACAGAATGGATGAGGAGGAATTAGTAAAAGTGAGGCTGGGATGCTATTGCAGTGATCCATGGTGAGAAATCATGGTAGTTTGGATTGGGCTGTTGACTGTATAGATAAAGGAGAATGGAAACAAAAGGATTTAGGATACTTTTAAGACATAAAAGCCTTTATTATCTTGTTAATGAATTGGTCATGTGATTCGAGGAAAGAGGAAGGGTCAAGAATGATTTTTACATAGCTTTTCAGCAACAGGATGAATGGTCATGCCGTTCACTGAGAGAGATCACAATGGAGAAAAACACATGTGAAAGGAAAGAATGAATTCAGGCTTACAGATAATGAGTTTGAGTTCCTTATATCCAAGAGAAGATGCTGCATAAACAGTTAGAATTCGGTCTAGGGCTCATAGGAGAGGTATGTATGTCATCAGCACTGGTAACTCAGGTCATGGGAATGGATGAGGTGGCCTGGCAACAGAGTGTAAAGTGAAAAAAGAGGGCCTGAAACTGAGCTCTAACAAGCTCCAACATTCAGTGGTTGGAGGAGGAGAACTGGCAAAGAGGCTGAATAAGAGCAGCCACAGAGGTAGAAGGAAAACATGAAGAGTGGGGAAGGGGGAGGGCCGAGGCCAAGGGGAGAGGGGGTTTTAAGATGCAGGGAGCGATCAATGGTGGAGGGGTGAAGGTTAATGCTGCTGAGTATCAAACAAGGTGAGAAATGGAAATTGTCTGCTGGATTTAGCAATGTGATGGTCACAGGTAACTCCAGAGAGAGCCATTTTGTTAGGTGGCTCTTTGTTAGATAGATGGAACGAAGGCCAAAATGAAATGTGTCTTTAGAGGAGTTATGGAATGTGAAGAAATGGAGAAAGTGGATGTAGAGTTTTGACAAATTTCATTGTGAAGAGAAAAGGGAGGGCTAGTAGATGAAAGGGAAAGCAACATTAAGTGGGGCTTCTTTTCTTATTATTAAATAGGAGAGGCTGGAGGGTATTTAATATTTAAATATTGATGGGAATAGTCCAGTTGAGAGGGAGGGATTGAACAAACAGGAACGAAAAGGGTTCAGTGGTTATATGTCTAAAGATGCACGCTGCTGCCGGTATCACCCTGCACTAATTGCAGACTCCCCCTATACCTTTCTTCTGGGTTATGGGTAGATACTACAGAAAAGAGTCCCTCTATCTGCCAAGCATTGCCTCCAAGTTCAGCCTCCTGAACCAGCAACCTCTACTTTGGCCAAGCCATTTGCTAATCCTTCAAACTTTAGTGGGCTCTTGCTCTCTGAGATCAGTCCAGTCCAGCCCTCCAAACTTACCTCCCCTTTGCTCCAGGATCATAGCTACAACCAGTACCTTAGCCATGGATCTTGGGACCTCATCCTAGGCCAGAGCCCCAGGCTCTTCACTTGCCCAGGATGGGAAGTGAAAGGAATAAACACTAGACTCACAAAATATCAGTATTGTCCAATAGTTGAAAATATTTGCCCTGTATCATAGGAAGGGCCTACGACCAACCTCTTACCCCATCTTAAAGAACACCCAACTTCAAGGACAACCTACAATTGTAAGCCAATTGTTGTGCATTGTTGAGATTCCATCCCAAGCCAGGGCCCTCCCTATGTATGCTTCATGGATTTTCCTATTAGTCCTCCCTCTAACTAGGTTTCCATTAAATTCAATATGGCCATCACTCCACACAAAATCTAGTCCCATCTGTTTTACATTTCTTTCTGGACTTTTTAATGTCCTAACTTACTTCTTTGGTGAAAATATTGAAAGCTGAAAGTTGTAGATAAAGATTTGTGTTCAGGAAACAAGCTGTCAGCACAGATGTATGGCATAATTTTTAGCAGAAGTTCAATATTACCTTAATGTGTATTCAGGGAAAAAGCTATAAATACAATGTTCACTCCAAATAGGATCATAAAACAATAGAATATTTTCATAGCTTTTTACCCAGACATTGGTTTGAGGCAGTGTTACACTCTATTATTTCTGATTCTTCTGTAATTACTATAATGAAGAGAAGGAAGAGGGAAGGGATGGAGGGAGGGAGGGAGGGAAGGAAGGAAGGAAGGAAGGAGGAAGGGAGGAAGGGAGAAAGAGTGAAGAATTCTGCTTTAGTTTTCCCCCTAACAAATTAATAAGCACATGGGCACCTGGTTTAAAAGTCCAGAGTCCTGTGATATTTCTTTTGGTTTCCTCTTTGCTCACCTCATGCTAAGAGGTAGCACAACACAGTGATGATAAGATCATAGGCCGATAGATAGATCTGGGTTCAAATACCAGCTCCATCTATGTTCACCTTCTATGAGATCTTTGGCAATTCTCTAATTCTTTGAGCACCAGTTTCTTCATGAAATGTTTAATAATATGAACCACGCTGGGTCACCGTGAGGATTACAAAAGATTAAGTGTGCAAAGTAAATTACATATCAACAAATGGCAACTATTATTGCAAAATGGACTGAGACCTAACACGTGCATGCTGCTCTATTTCCTTCATGAGAGAGGAATCTAACTGGAGTAAGACCCACTTATTGCAGATATAACCATTCATAATAAATGAAGTCATTCACACTCAAGTTGTGACTCTCACAATGGAGGGGGCCCAATGCTCCTTAGTATGATGATGTCAGCATTACAGTTTCCCATGAAACATGCTTTCTTCATGTGAAACTAGACTGTGAGGTCTTTGGTGGGGTGTGGCTGGAGGGGTCCAGTGAGTGAAAATGAATGCTTGCTTTGATGAATATGCTTTGATAAGCTTTGATGAATATGCTTGCTTCTTAGGGCCAGAGGAAATCAGCCACAATTCTCACTGGTAGGGAAAATGAATCAGACAGGTACTCTCTGTCTCTTCAACACATAAATCCAGAGCATAAATCCGCTCTGGAGTCTGCAAAGCCTGAGAAGCTTCAATTCATAACACTGGAAAGAGCATAAGGGAGGAAACTCCAGTGAGGAGCAATAGAGATTCCTGAACAGTGGGTGTGGATACTGGACTGGGGGTCTAGAAGAAGGAGCTATAGGATGACAGGAGAGGAAATTGGGAAGAGAAAAAGAGTGTTGGAAAAGGGGGATAATCGATGTGGAGTACATCTTCAGTCTGAAGGTCTGAGTCTGTTAGCACCCTCCACATCCTTCTGTGGTAGGAGGGAAATAGAAAATCTGGTGTTCCCAGGTGATAATTCCCAGTGAGACCTTCCTGACATTTTGGTTTTGCTTTTTTTTTTTTTTTTTTGCAACATCTTTTTTTCTTGGATGGAATATCTTTTTTTTTTTAAACATTATATTGGAGTATAATTGCTTTACAATGGTGTGTTGGTTTCTGCTTTATAACAAAGTGAATCATCTATACATATATATATATAACCCCGTATCTCCTTGTTGTTGCATCTCCCTTCCACCCTCCCTATCCCAACCCTCTAGGTGGACACAAAGCACTGAGCTGATCTCCCAGTGCTTTGCAGCTGCTTCCCACCAGCCATTGATTCTACATTTGGTAGTGTATGTATGCCCATGCCACTCTTTCACCTCATCCCAGCCCACCCCTCCCTGCCCTGTGTCCTCAAGTCCACTCTCCACAACTGTGTCTTTATTCCTGTCCTGACTGTAGGTTCTTCAGAACCATTTTTTTTTTTAGATTCCACATATATGTGTTAGCATACGGTATTTGTTTTTATCCTTCTGACTTACTTCACTCTGTATGACAGACTCCAGGTCTATCCACCTCATTACAAATAACTCAGTTTCATTTCTTTTTATGGCTGAGTAATATTCCATTGTATATATGTGCCACATTTTCTTTATCCATTCATCTGTTGATGGACACTTAGGTTGCTTCCATGTCCTGGCTATTGTAAATAGAGCTGCAGTGAACATTTTGGTACATGACTCTTTTTGAATTATGGTTTTCTCAGGGTATATGCCCAGTAGTGGGATTACTGGGTCATATGGTAATTCTATTTTTAGTTTTTTAAGGAACCTCCATATTGTTCTCCATAATGGCTGTATCAATTTACATTCCCACCAACAGTGCAAGAGGGTTTCCTTTTCTCCACACCCTCTCCAGCATTTATTGTTTATAGACCTTTTGATATGGCCATTGTGACTGGTGTGAGGTGATACCTCATTGTAGTTTTGATTTGCATTTCTCTAATGATTAGTGATATCATGCATCCTTTCATGTGTTTGTTGGCAATCTGTATGTCTTCTTTGGAGAAATGTCTATTCGGGTCTTCTGCCCATTTTTGGATTGGGTTGTTTGTTTTTTTGATATTGAGCTGCATGAGCTGCTTGTATATTTTGGAGATTAATCCTTTGTCAGTTGCTTCATTTGCAAATATTTTTTCCCATTCTGACGGTTGTCTTTTCGTCTTGTTTGTGGCTTCCTTTGCTGTGCAAAAAAGCTTTTAAGTTTCATTAGGTCCCATTTGTTTATTTTTGTTTTATTTCCCTTTCTCTAGGAGGTGGGTCAAAAAGGATCCTGCTGTAATTTATGTCACAGAGTTTTCTGCCTATGTTTTCCTCTAAGAGTTTTACAGTGCCTGGCCTTACTTTTAGGTCTTTAATCTATTTTGAGTTTATTTTTGTGTATGCTGTTAGGAAGTGTTCTAATTTCATTCTTTTACATGTAGCTGTCCAGTTTTCCCAGCACCACTTATTGACGAGGCTGTCTTTTCTCCACTGTATATTCTTATCTCCTTTATCAAAGATAAGGTGACCATATGTGCATGGGTTTATCTCTGGGCTTTCTATCCTGTTCCATTGATCTATATTTCTGTTTTTGTGCCAGTACCATAATGTCTTGATTACTGTAGTTTTGTAGTATTCTATGAAGTCAGGGAGCCTGATTCCTCCAGCTCCGTTTTTCTTTCTCAAGATTGCTTTGGCTATTCGGGGTCTTTTGTGTTTCCACACAAATTGTGAAATTTTTTGTTCAGAGACTGGGACAGTCTGAGCCTTCGTGTGGCCAAGTCAGGAGCAGCTGGCCAACGGTCCCAAAGTGATAACATGTCAAATTCCAAGAAGACTTTCTGCAGCGCCCAAGCAGCAGTCCCAAGCAGCTGCTCTGCTCAGCTGCAGCACTCTGACCAGGGAACTCGGTGGGATCCTCAAACGAGGATTTCTGCTGGCCCTAGAGCCTGGCTTGTCCACCCAGGCAAGGAGCTGAGGAGAGCATCTCCTGGCCCCATCTCACCAGAGGAGCGGACATTCCTGACATTTTGTAAAAGGAATGTGTGTACTTCCTTTGAATGCTGGCCTTTGAGTTTCATCTGGGGAAGACTAGCCAGGAGAGGAGTGCATGGGACAGGAAGGTTCATTATCTCCCAATCACCTTGTAGGGCATTCTCTGGCCACCCCACCAAACACCCACATTCCCACATACCATTAATCACCACAGAGTGACCATGAGCCAGCTGTGGCTGAGACTACTCACCAAGTAAGAAGGAATTTCCTCAATCCACTGTGAGAGAGAAAAAAGATGGGGCTCTATCATTCCAGGATTATAAGTTAGTTCTTCCTTGATGTGCTTAGAGAATCTTTCTGTCCAGCATCACAGCTATGTTGTCTGGCATGACCTTCTTCCTCCCACCCACCTTCACTGCCAACTCCTAGCAGCCTTGCTTCGCCTTTAGTCCCAAACCTTGCAAAGCCTTCTCATTTCCACACAGGATTCCTACTTTCTCCAGGTATCATTAACCAGGCATCTAATCTGTATTTAATTACATTTCAACTAAACATACACATACCTAATACATATCTATTTCCTCTCATCCTTCCACTAGGAAGAGATTTTGAAGTCAGTAATGATTCATGGTGTGTGTGTGTGTATGTCTGTGTGTTGCTTAATATATACTATCCCTATAGAAATAGAGACCAGAGTAGCAAGGAATAAGCTGTAGCAGTTGTTATTGAGAAAGTGTGAGGGGGGGTGGAGAGAGAAGAGATTTTTAGGAAGCTAATGTGTTGATGCAGAAGCCTTGAAGTGATGGATGGGTAAAGAGAAATTTTCAGTTATTTTGCTGTGTGATACACTCTTTAAACCCCATGCCACTCGTTCAAGAATGCCTTCAGAAGTCATCTACATAACTCTTCTAAGCCTCCTAGAATTGTATTTGGGTTTTTTTTCAGTTGTATTGATAGCACAGTCAGACCACAAAGGGATTCTTCCATATTTGGGTTAAAATTAGGTATAGGCTAGGATAGCTGGGTTGAAGGTCAAAATAATTCAGAGCAAAAGCCCAGAAAAGAGTGATTAAAGAGGCTTGGAACCATCAGATGGCCATGCCACATGTAGGTTAAAGATCCTGACTACTAAATGGGGGAAAGCATGGGGTCTAGCAGCCCTTCTGGAGCTATAGCTTGCTATAAATCCCTCAAATTTTTATCACCAATCCTAGATTTATTTTAATAATCCATCGTCTGGATCAGAGCTTCACCAGGACTGATCCTAAATCATAATCAGGAGTGTGAGGCCAACATTTTCAGCTTTTTTTCAGACATTCCACTTGGTGGCCTTTCTCAGACTCAGCATATGCAGAACTGAACGCAGCATCTTCACCTTTTCAAATTCCCTGTAGTTACCCAAGAAACCAGGAAAGAAACATGATTCCTCCTCTCCCTCAGTTTCTACATCCAGTTGGACAATCTGTTCAGTTGTTTCTAACTTCCTAAGTCTCACTATATTTTGTCCTTTTCTCTTGAGTGTATTTCCCCTGTTTCAGATGCTCATCACGAGCTTCCCACCTAGTCTCTAAGCTGTAACCTCCTTCATCTCTATTTCACCATCTACACTGTCAGCAGAATGATCTTTCTAAAACAACTTGATGGCCCTTCTTTGTCCACAGGATCCAGTATAAACCTGTCAGCAAGTTTCCTAACTTACTTTATTTATGGTATACTTTTACTTCCCCTCTGGCCTCATGTCCCACCACCTCATAATCCATGTTCTTTCACATCTCCGAGCTGTGACTTCTACCCAGAATATACTGTGCTCACCTTGTCTGCCTGCAAAATTTGGCTCAAATGTTAGTTTCTCTGAATCCTTTCTTGATTCCTGTCAACTAAAGTCATTTTCTTTCTTCTCAATAACCCCATAGCATTTTGACTGTGAGGAAGTTCAGGATGAGGACTGCATCTTATTTTTCTTTGGGTCCTGGTACGTAAAGTAGTACCAACCACATAGAAGTTTGTCACTATTCATTGAGTGATTCAATTTGATGCTATATCTGAGATACCATGAACTTGCTTCTACATGATAATCAATAAGTTATTAAGATAATTAAAAACTAAACAAAGTGCAAGCTAGGAAGAGAAAGATGCTTTCTTATTCTGACTGAAAAAAAAAAACACCCCAAAAACCTATAACATTATACTTAATGGTGAAATATTGGATGCTTTCCCCCTGAGATCAAGCATAGGGCAAGGATGTATATTATCACCATTTCTCTTAAACATTTTAGTGGAGGATTAGTCAGGGAAATAGGGAAAGGAAAAGAAGTAATAATATATGTAAAGTACATTAATCTATATGTTAGAGGTTAGTATCCTTTACACACAAATACATATGTATTAATAGACAATAAAGTTCTCTTCACATATTAACTTCAATATTCTTTTGAACTGGGCTTGTATCTATAGTTTAAGGTCCAGCCAGACATTTTAATCCCTTTTTCCAGGACTGCTCACTATAGCCTCCAGTACTACAGGATATGGTACAGTACCAGAAACAGGGAAGCTGGGTTGATTCCCCATGGAGAGAGCTTATTTAGTCTGTGACTGGTAAAAAAAATCTGCTATTTTTCTTCATGTAATTTCTTTCAAAGACAAGTGACTTTTTCCACTCTTTCAATTGAGATATAATGCACATACTACAAAGTTCACCCTTTTACAGTGTACAATGCATTCGATTTAAATATATCCATAAGGTTGTGAAACCATCATCACTGTCTAATCCCCAAATGTTTTATCACCACAAAAAGAAACACTGTACCCATTAGCAGTCATCTCATCCTCCACTCACCCATCCAGCCCCTGGAAAGCACTGAACTATTTTCTGTATCTATGAATTTGCCTATTCTAAACATCTCAAATAAATGAAATCATACAATCTGTGGCCTTTTGCAAAAGACAACCGATTTTAAAGGAAAATCAGTAACATTGTCAAGTGGAATGTATAACAGATATAGAAGTATTGAATAAAAGGAATGACAATGATAGCATAAAGATCTAGGGTGCAGATATGTGGCAGGCAGAATTCAGCCCTACAAATCTCTGAGCCCTGTGAATATGTTACATTACATGGCAAACGGAATTAAGGTAGATAATTGAAACAGGGAGATCATCCCATATTATTTAAATAGACTCACTCTAATCATGTAAACTCTTGAAAGTGGAAGAGTGAAGCAGAAGAGTGGGTTAGAGAGATGTGATGGGAAAAGGACACTACTCACCACTGGTTTCTGGCTTTGAAGATAGAGGAGGATGGCTACAAGCCAAGGAATGTCATGGCCTCCAGAAACAGAACGGTCCTCAGTTTACAGCCAGCAAGAAAATGAGAATCTTGATCCTACAACCTCAAGTAGCTGAATTTGCCAACAATCCGAGTGAGTGGGAAATGGATTCTCCCTCAGAGCCTTCAGAAAGGAACAGAGGCCTGCCACCACTTTGGTTATAGTCTAGTGAGATCCATGTCAGAATTCTGGCTTACAGAACTAGAAGATAATAAATTTACATTGTGTTAGCCTCTAAATACGTGGTAATTTGTTATGGCAGCAATAGAAAACTCATACCAAATGTTGATGAGAACATGCAGCAACTGGAAGTCTCAAAGATTCTGGTGGGAGTGTAAAATGGTACAACCACTTTAGAAAACAGTGTGACAATTTCTTATACAGTTAAATATAAACTTACCATGTGACTCAGCAAATCTTAGGCATTTACCCAGAAAAGAAACTATATGTCCACAGAAAGACTTTTACATGAATGTTCATAGCAATTTTATTCATAATAACCCCAAACTGAATACAACTTAAATATCCATCAACAGATAAATGGGTATGTATACATTTTGCTATACTCATACAATGGAATATTATGTAACAATAAAAAGGAAGAACTACTGATACAAGCAACAACAGGGATGAATCTCAAAAACATTTAGCTGAGCAAAAGAAGACAAAAAAAGAATACATGCTGGGTTTGTTTTTTTCCCCTCCATTTCTTTGAAGCTATAGAATAAGCAAAACTAATCTGTAGTAATAGAAATTAGATTATTTACTGTATGTAAATTATATTTCTGAACTCCCATATTCATTTCTGTGAAGTAATGGGGTAGACCAAATCAGAGGTTCTCAACCCTGGCTGCACAGTAGAATTACTTGGGAAGCTTTTAAAAAGTACCAATGTTAAAAAAAAGACAACCAGCAGAAAGTACTGATGTTCAGGTTACATGCCCAAAGACTGTCATTTTAATTGTCCCTGGTATTGGGTGTAAGCACTGTCATTTTCTTCAGAAACTTTTAAAGTAATTCTAATATGTATTGTTTTCATAATCAGAGCTTTAGAAAGTTATTGAAGGAAAAGTCTGCAGTTTTATCTCCATGGAAGTTGGCCTCTGGTCTGTAAGAATAGCATCATTGATAATTGGACCATGGCTTAGAAATTATGAAAATGTTGGAAGAGTTGCCTAGAAAGATATGTGACACAGAGTTTGCCAAAATATGAGATGGAAGTCATCTTCCATGAAGAATAAATAGTCAATAGCCAGTCCCAGCTTTCTTCACCATTATCCCAGACTAAATGGATGTAAAAGATATATTATCTGATTTATAGAAACCATCTTCTGAGAAAAAATAATTAGAATATACTTGAATTTTTTAAACTTTGAATTCATTTTGAATTTGTACTAGTTCAAATTTCCATTTTTATATTATAGACCTAACTGGCTAGGAAGCTGGAGGTTTCTTTCTTGATGGCCTATCCAAGAGGCAATTTACTTCCATATCTAGG
This sequence comes from Kogia breviceps, assembly GCF_026419965.1. NCBI lineage: Eukaryota > Metazoa > Chordata > Mammalia > Artiodactyla > Physeteridae > Kogia > Kogia breviceps. The sequence goes on from NC_081318.1 coordinate 56,229,002, forward strand.
CTCTTAAAATGATTTAGGCACCTATAGAAGAACCTTGTCTGCTAGTTCTCAGTGAATCACCGGGAAGACTCACGAGTTTAATGTTTTGAAGCTAGTCAAAATTGCAATTCAATTTGGTAATTCAAAAAATGATTATTTTTTGTGGATTATCCAGATGCCCTCTCCCTTATTCTTTGGTTGTTTGACCACCATTTGTCTATTTCTCCATTGGAAGAGAGGCTTGGACAATTGAGGGAAACCAGGTCATAATTAAACAAATCTGTTCATTTGGAAAATAGCTCCATTTGTGGGAAGAAGTAGAAACTGTTTCTTAAACAGTGGTTTTAGAATTGTTCTAAAATCATTTATGATAAGCTCTCCACATCTTGACGCTATTGATGTGAGTGATGTGTGTAGGGGTGTGTGTGTGTGGAGGGGGGAGGGGAGAGAGATGGCTATGATAAACAGTAGATTCTTCCATAATTCAAACCTGAAACATAGGACTAATTCTATTTTTAAAAACGTTATTTGCCAAAATAGCTTTTTTATTATTATTTAACCTGCTACCTCTTAGTCATGGAGTAGCTATGAGCACAAGTCAATGTCATTCTTTTAAAAATTATCCCAGTGGGGGCAATAGGGGCCTTATGAAAGAAAACCCACACTTGTACAATAACATACGGTCTAACAAATTCACAACTGAGTGACTTCTCTTGCAGCTGTGGTTCAAATTATAGGCATTTCAGATGCTTAATGGTGACTTTAATTTACTGGGAGGAAGTGTATGCTGAGCATCTGGAAAGACATGATTTTACTTTAATCATTTTGATTTAGGTGACAGTAATTACAAGTATCATCATGGTCTATGGAGAAAACATTGGTTTTACTGTTACTTGCCAGGACTTGTTTCTAGCCTCCACCAGGGTATTTTTTTTCTTGGACCAAGAGGGGTTAAATCACCCTTCTGAAAGTTCCTTTGCTATTTAAGTGCCTGGCATGAGCATGGATTCATAATAAGGGAACAAACTGGTGAATTTGTTTAGCCAAACTGATAACATGTTAAAAGGTTAAGAGTAGTGGTATTTAAGGTAACTTTAAAAAGCAGCATTCATCTGTCCCAGCAATTTTATAGCTAAATAGGTGTAGCAACTTGAAAGATCTTAGAATGATAAACTGTTTCTCTCTCTGACTATGCCAGCAGTTTTGTGAAAAGCCCCACTAGGTATCCTGCCAAGAAGGCATTAAGTGTGGAAGGGGGCATATGCCTTGCTCTCAGCTCTTCAGTCAATCTATTTCCTGTTTTAAAGGCATAGAATAGAACAGTTAGAATAATCATTTAACTCTAAATCCAAAGAAGAAATTTAAACTCAAGATCAAAATATCTCGGCCAACCAGAGGCTTTTCAAAACTAGAGAGAAGATCCAGGAGATATGAATAAACATACTTCAATATGGAGAAGCATGCATGTCACACAGTAGGTACTCAGTAAGTATTTATTGAATGAACAAATGAGATTCCCAACCAATCAAAACTTTATTAGAAACTGTTTGTCTAACAGTTCTAGAATTTAAACATATAATATCTTACAAATATGAGCAAGTCAATGGTCTAAAAAATAGGCAGAATCCCCCAAAGACACTTCTCCATTGAAAAGATCCACTTTCGTGCTAGTTCTGCCAGTATTATTTTACACCTCCGGGCTCTCTGAGTCCATATTTTTCATCTGTAGTATGAAGACCATAACATATTTTCTTTCTACATCACCAGTTTGTGGTGAAGATCAAAGGACCAAATAGCAATGCTTCATAAACTGAAGGATGTTTAAAAATGCAGTGTTTTTTATATTATCCTGTTTATGTTTTCCCATAAAAGATGCTTCCTTTGCCTCTGTTCCCCTCCCACATACATATTGATAAAGGTACTTGAGATCCAGGCATTGCATTTCTTCTGGACCTTACAAATGACAATGCTTTCAGTCACGGGCTCATTTAGAAAGGCTGTACTTAGTTATTTCAGAAATGATCAGGCCCAGTGCTGTTCAGTTGGATTTGTTCTCTCTTGGGTTATCCGCTTTGAAGCAATTTCTCTCCTTATTTGCAAGGAGAGGTACCAGAAATTAAAGGACACTAACATTATATTTTCTTATAGTTAAAAAGGGCATCAGAGACCTCAGCCTGGACCCTGCTGTTACCTAAGCAAATAGGGAAAAGTTCCTTGGTTATGAGAGACCACACCAGCAAATAGCAAAACTGGGCATTCCTCAGGTCCCTGTCCAATGCTGTTTTCATTACCCTAATGTAATTAGTTTGACTAATAAAAATGCTTGTGGCTTAGAAGGGTTAAAGGCCTTAGTTAAAATGGGGATGATCATTTTCTCCTGTCCTTCCTATCCTCTTCTTTGCCTTGGCATTTGAGAAGCAGCATTAGTTGAGAAGTCCCAGAGCCTATAGTGAAGACATTTAAAGCTGGGAACCCTTATGCAACTTCTTGGTTCTGTCCTTCAGATTCATTCTTGTAGAATCCATAAAACACAGATTTATGAAGAAAAACTCAATATTAGATGCTTTTAATGTCTTGATTTTAAAAAAATTAACAACTTTAATATACTCAAATTAGAGTATATTCTGGATTGATATATCATGGAATACTTAAGAGGATTTATGTTATAGGAATTTGAGCTAAATATTCCTCAGATAAAGGCATCATGGTGGCAGTCTCTCAATATAAATTCTTCCCTAACCAATTCATTTACCAATCATGCTAATTCCATTCACCTTGCCAGTGTGTGGTTTAGAAAAGGAATGTGACTTGATCCTAGCCAATCATCTATGAGGGAAGGTCTGCTAAAAGGAGCTGGGGTTTCCAGGAAAGACTTCCTTGCTCCTAAAAAAATTCACGAGGAAGATGTGGTGTCTTTATGTCCTGTGGACAGAGTTATGTCTGGATGTGATGATGCTCAGAGATGCTGCAGCCATCTTGATGTCCACCTTGGGAATGAACCCAAACTGGAAGCATTGCAGAGCTAGGGGAGATGTCAGAGTGGAGATAAAGCCCTGAGAAATTGTGTCTCTGGGAAATAATCAATTATTTAAACTGCTTTAATAGAGTTTTCATGTTAACCTATAGCTAAAAGCATCTTAATTGAAAATTTGGGTGACAGAAACTCTATAATTGATAACCCATGCTTACACTCTCACCTCTCTGACAATGTTTCAAAACATGTAGCTTGTTGATATATGGCCAGTCCCTGTAAATTTCTCTGGAAGGAACTGTGGATCTCAGAGGAAAGAAATGATAATTTTTATAAAAGCTCATCTTGAATAATCTACCTGCTTTGCTTCAGGTGGGTTGGATAAAGGATAAAATGAACCAGATGGAAGTGGGGGTAAATCAATCAACAAGTCTACTGAGTGCCCAGCATCCTACCAGGAATTTAATCAAGAGTAGGTAAATTATTTGTATTATTTTCATGAGAAAGACTGTTTGTACTCAATTATCTGTTTCTAAAGGAAGTATTCTTAATTCCCAGCGTGATAGCTCTTATGCTGTTAGTACTTGGTACAGAGAATGTGCTTGATGAATATGTTGACTTTTCTCTGCTAGCCAACATGAAGGCAGCCAGACCATGCCAAAATCAGCACTAAAACTATTTCTCATGAGTAACAGCAATAATATTCTTTTCCTTTATAGAACCTTTAATCCAAGAATCTTAAGCCTATATAAACATTTACTTAACAATATATTCAACATCTCAGTATTTAGTTAATGGGGAAATTCAACTAGATGCAAGAACGTGGAAATAAAAATAGAACCCAGAACCTTGACTCATAATGGTCTTTCAATACTATTGTCCCTGCCTAACCATTCAAGGAAAATCAAAAATTAAAGAGGTTTCAGCAAGATAAACAACTAAGCTTTTCCAACCCCAGCTAATGATTCACTATTTCTCTTTTCTTGCTTTTTAAGATTATGCTTAATTTTTTTCATTTTTATTACATTTTATTTTACACAGTGGGAGCTCTGAATGCCAAAGGATGGGGAAATTGAGCTGAATATAACTATCTCAATATCTTGGGTCTGCAAAAAATTTGGCAATATTTGAGGAATGAGGTTTCTTTGGATATTTACAGAGCTTCCTGTTGGAATAAACTACTGTCAAAAACCTTTCTCTTGGTTCTAAAATAATTCTTTTTCTAAATTGAAAGGGCAGAAAAAGTCATGGAATCAAATTTTGGAGGACTAAAACATGATGATGCATTAAATTTCCAATATTCTGAGGTTCAGCAGATTATGAAGAGAGGTTTGAATTCCACTATTTGAGATTTAGGATAAGTCAGCAGAAGCTAGGTAGAAGTTTAAGGAGATTCATAATGAAACTAAGATTTCATGACATTATATTTAATAGACAACAAACTCTCTTTGAATACAAATGAACATTAATAAGCTGATAATAAATTAATCATTTCCTAATAAAAGTAGACCCACCAGGGTCTCAACTTGACAACATTTTGATTAATTCATTGTTGGTTGATTGATGATTATTCTGTCTTGAATCACAAAGGCTTTGAACTGAAGTATCTTCTTAGAAAATAATAGTATTACATTTTAAGAAGTAATTTTATTTAACTCATTCCACTTGTGTATCCCTTCATTTAGGTCTGTGTTGGCCAGGGGTCTGATCCTGTCCAGCACACAACTAGTCAGTTCTCAGAAAGCAGCTTGACAGTGAAGATTCTACTAAAATATCTCCACATTTCCCTGAAGCTGAGTTCACAAGGGGAGTATAGAGATAGATGCGGATTTTCCTTTAGTTTACGTTTTAAGCCTTCCATCAATAACTATCAATCATCCTTGCCAGGGACCTACATTGAAGCTGTGATGTCATAAGTTGCATAAAAAGATATATTAAAGCTGACGCTTAATATGGAAACCCAAGATACCACAGGAAACAGATCTAGATTTAGTACATGTTACCACTTACATTTTAGTGGAATGCCAAATTGTATGTATTATTGGAGGTATACATTTGTCTTTCTTTTTTTTAGATTAGGTAAGATCTGTCCATCTGTCCATCTCTTATTGTTAAACTTGCTCTGAAATAATAACTGATGGGTAATTTCTAATTTTTGAAGAACTTTAGTATTACTTAGTACATTAACTGCTCATCTCACAAGTGCCATATGAGATAATTTAGTTAAGCATTATTATCCCCACCATTGTCACTTGCTCTAAGTGGCTCAACCGAATTGGTATTCGAATCTAGTCCCCTGATTTTTACATCCAACAATCCTCCCTCTCCACCAGAGTTGTTTTCTTACAATCCTAAAATATGTGTGGATTAGCCTTTCTAAGCCAGTTCATTTCTATTAAAATATTGTTACTATCTTCATTTTTATTTTCTTGTACTGTTTCCATAAAAACTGAATCTCCACATAAATCCCCATTTCTAAGCAAAACTTCTCTTTAGTGTTGCTATAAATTACTCAATAGATTTATCCTGTATCCCAAAGGCTGACGAACTTCATTGTGGAGTGTTATCTTCCCTACACTTAAAAACCATTCAAAATATAAACAGCTGCATGCCTATTGGACCAAGTCTGCATGACAAAATCCTTTATAAAATTTTTTTAAAATTCTGAAATTCACATAAGCTACTCCATTCAGGGAGGAGGGGGAAATAAGAAATAGTCACACTGTACTCAGCTGTTTCAAATGGTTGAGCCAACTTTACTACTGTACCATGGGAGAAATCCAAAGACCAACAAACCAGGTTCTCTATAAGTCTCTTCATTATTATGCTCTCTGCTATAACAAAGTACTTTATCTGGCATCAAAATTACATTAATGCTCTGTTCACACTGCTCTTGCAAGAAACACACACTTCTTTGTGTCTGAGTTTTCCACATGGTTGCCCTGATGAAACATATGCCATTGGAGGACAAATATATTGCTGCAAGTAAAAAAGCAAATTAATTCCAGAACCTAGTTAGAGATAAAAGATACCATTTCCTTATTTTTGAAATGCAACTTATATAAAATGTCACACTGGGCTTTATTTGTGGAGGAAAAGCATGCTGCAACTTCATAACTGACAGTTTTTCTAACTTGACATTTTGTCCATTGCAAAACTGCTGAACAGAGTTGTGGGCAACTTCTTTCCACTGCTTCTGGCTAGTCCATTCAGTAAATCTTAATGTTACTATTGAAGATGAATGAGCCACCCAAGGTTTTAGCAACTTGATTCCAAAAATCTCTGTAATGTTTTGGTACAAATGCAAAGAGCCAAATTTTGAAATTTCCTGGATCAGAAAGAAACTCTTTCTCAGGAGGACTTGAAGTACTTCCTTTTTCTGATTGAGCTGTGATTCTACAGACCCTCCTTGAAGATTTTGGTACCTCTGCCAGAAATTGGAAAATAGAAGGAAGATACTGTAAATCCTTCTTAATTGTTATCCATAAAAATTAGCAGTAAGCACATATTTCATTGAGTAATTATTTGCTGGAACACCTGATCCAATAGAAGAGAGATTTTTACACATGAAAAAGATGATTTCACTCTCAATCAGCACATCTAAGCCAGTCTGCTTCCACATTTCAGACTGAAGCTGAAGTAAAACTGTTTTCCAAATAACTGGATGAAAAGAGAAAATTAAAACAAGTTTTAACAGTTATGCAGGGTACAATTTGAATGAATTCAAGATTTGTGTGTGTTTATTTTCATTGAATTTACGTGTAACAGTTTATGAGCTTAGACTTAGCCTTGGATATTTCCATGGAAGCTAACAGAAACAGTATGCTGACCCTAAAATTCTGATATGACATTCATTCTTTGAAAATAACACACACCTCTTCCATCACCATGCAGCCCAGTTTCTGATGTATATAGGGCAATTCACAAATAATAAATGGAAGAATAAATAGGAATAGAGTGTTGGCTTTTTGGTAAATGATGCCTTCTTTCTCTTGGGAAACATAACCGTTCATTCTCATACAAAGTGCTCTTGAAAAAAATAATTTGATCTTGATGTTAATGGTCAAGTGTGAGTTAGAAGAAGTGTAGGGAAGGATGCAAACAAGTGCTAGTCAGAACTTTACTAAACGGATGGTCATGTCCTATTCCCACTTCAGAATTTGTCCCTATATCAATTCTCTTTAAGGAAAAAAATAACAGGAAATTAATGGAAAAGATTACTGCTTTAACCCCATTTAAAAAAATCCTAGACTATAACCCTTCTCTGGAATTTAAAAATTGGTCTTGAAATACTTTGGTCCTCGGCGTTTTGGAGTTAGAGCAGCACTACACTGCATCCTGGAGTAGAAGGACTTTGCAGGTTTGCAAAAAGTCTGTAATAGCAACAGCAAAAAGTCTCTCTTGGGTAATATTTGCCCAGTGTATCTGAGTCTCCCCATATGCAGAATTCCCAGTGGCTTCAAGGAGATTTTACATCCTAGAAATAGGTTGTAAAATCCCAGATCTCACCCAACACTTAGAAGAGGGGACTATACTTTTCTTCCACTTTGACATCTTAGTCACAAATATTCTCTATCTTGTTAAAATCAATTAAAAGATAAAATATATCACGTTAATGTAACAAAATAGAAGAATCTAATGGATCTTGAGTGTCAAAATACAAGCACAGTCAGTTAAAAGAATAAGTTTTCCAATTCAAATTATGTTTGTGGATGGTTTTTGTCAGGTAAGAACAAGAAGAGAGGGATAAAATATAAATAGCTGCAATATAATAAAAAAAGATAAACTACTATATGACTACAGTCACTAATTATAGAGTAAAATGTGAATGACAGAATGGCTTTGCTTTATAAAGAGAATTAGAATGGAGCTTATCATAGTTAATAGGAAGGAGAGTTGAGGGACTGAGAGGAGGGTTGCTAGAAGAGAAAGAGGGATTTGTTAAATTTATTGAATATCTACTACAGGTTTACTACGCGTACTATATTAATAGCTTAAAAACAAATTATTCAGAGGTATAATTGTTTACAGACACAGTTCACCCTAAGCTTTATAACATTTTAGATTTTTGAATGGCTTATCCTGTTGGTGCTCTGCAGACGAATGATCTGGTCATTCAGGCCACTTGCCTCTGAATGGCTGGGAATCGCATTTAAATTAGAAACTATGTGGAGTTGATGGAAATAGCCCCCAAGTCAAAGGAATTGGGTTCTATCCTCTATCTTGTCTTTAATGCACAACAGGGCCTTTGGTGGTTAGTGTACAACTTCAACCAACGCTAGGGCACTAGGGCCTGGTTCACATTCATCAACTAACATTTGAAAACTGGTTATTTTAGTGGAAGAGTAAAACAAGGTGCAACTGAATAAATGTTAATTCATTCAAATGCTTCATCATAAGATCCTAAAAGGTATAAGATTTGACTCCTGAAATTATGAGGGATCTGAGATTTCTTTTTCCTCTCTGCTAATGTTAATTGTCATCTACCTAATAAAACTCTAAATCCATAACCTTTTATTCCTAAAATGTATCATTCCTTATATAGGAATTGTCCTGAGGAAATAATCTCTATAAATTCTGGCTATAATAGTGTTATTTATAATAGCCCCAAATTTAAAGCATCATAAATATCCATAAATGTGATATTTGTTTAATGAATTAGAGTTAAAACAAAATATAATGGGAAATGATATTTTAAAAGAATGGAAAGAATGCCAGTGAAAATGGCAGAGTAGGAAACTCCAAGGGCCCATCCCTCAACAGAAACACTGAAAAGGCTGGCTAAAAATGTCAGAATCAACTTTGTCAGAACAATGGAAGATAATCAAAGATTTACAGTAGTCAAGCAAATGCTTAATCAAGAAACCCTCTGAAACCCAGTAGGAGAACTCTGTGGTGTTTTAACTTACCTTTGTCCCACCCAACTCCCTCTAGCACAATGACAGTCTTAAGGACAGCAGCCTACATCCCTGCTATGGATTCCTGGTGCTGGTGGAAACAAAGAGGACTTTATTCCCAAAGAATCAATTACTTTACATGCAAACAGATTAAGTTCTCCAATTAAAAGACAGAAATTGGCAGAATGAATTTTTTTAAAAAAATGATCCAACTATACAACGATACTATCCTGTCTATAAGAGACTCACTCACTTTAGATCCAAAGGCACAAATAGGTTGAAAGTAAAAGGATGGAAAAAATATATTCCATGCAAATAATAACCAAAAGAGAGCTGGGGCTTCTATATTAGTATTTGGTAAAATAGATTTTAGGTCAAAATTATTATAAGAAACAAAGAAGAACATTATATATTGACAAAAGGGTCAATATATCAAGAAGATATAAAAATTATAAACACATACACACATAACAACAGAGCCCCAAGATGAAGCAAAACTTGACAGACTTGAAGGGAGAAATAAGAAGTTCCATACCAGTAGTTGGAGACAATTATACTCCACTTTGAATAATGGATAAAACAACTAGATAGAAGATTAATAAGGCAATAGAGGACTGGAATAATACAAAAACTAACTAGACCCAAGACACATATACAGAACATTCCACCCAACAACAGTAGAATGCATATTATTCTCAAGTGCACTTGGAACATTTTCCACGGTAGACCATATATTAGGCCACAAAATGGGTCTCAACAAATTTTAAAAGATTGAAATTATACGAACTATCTTCTTCAGACCACGTGGAATGAAACCAGAAATCATTAACAGAAGGAAAATTGTCACTCACAAATATGTGGAAATTAAACAACATACTCTTGAACAACCAATGGGTCAAAGAAGAAATTACATAGGAAATAAGAAAATACTAGTTGAATGAAAATGAAAATGAATCCAAGGACTCTGAAGGATAAAATGAAATCATTAAAATGTAAAAGTATATATATTCACATGGGAAGATGAGCTCACATTACATCAAGTTTAAAAAGAAAAAGGCCAGCTGAAAAATGTAGATGTGTATAGAAGGATCCTATTAAAATACCTCATACACACATATTCACACAAGCAGAAAAGCATCTGAACAGATCATAGAAAATATCCATTATGATTATCTTTAGTTGATCACCTTTGATATTATGTCTATTTTTCTTTGTGTTTTACCTGTATTTTCTAATTTTCCCTAGTGAATATGTATTACTTGAGTAAATTTTAATTAAAATTTAATAAAATATAAAGTCAAATGAAAAACAAAAAGTTATTATGAGGAAATAATTGCACATGTGGTTTTGGATAGGATTATTTCTTCAGTTACTATACTTTAAAACATAATTTCACTGAAACAAGCAGATGAAGAAAAGGACATAGAGATTATTTAAAACCAGCAAAATATTGCATGCTATTACAGGCAAATTTCAACAAAATTATTACATGATGTAGACTTTTAAAGAATTTTTTAATCAGAATATTTAGCTACTGCTCTGATTTCTCTTTGATGTGATTTACAGTTGGATAACTTTGGCTTCAAGGAGAAAGTAAACATACACTAGCATTAAGAAACACTATTTCAGGTGAATGATTATTTCACTGCTACCAGTATTTGGAGCAGGCATTTCAAGATGATTGATCCTCTGAGGGAAAGAAAGGAATTTCCCCTTTTCGACAATCTGGGGCTCTTTAAAACTCAGTAGTGCTTGCTTTGTTTCACATTGTTGGAAATCCCACTCTGCATTATATTAGTTTCAAGGATAAAAATGTAGGAATAAAACATCCAAATACATTTTTTTCCTCTGGAGCCTTGTCTTTATTCTAATGTGAGAAAACTTTTATCATCTCAAAATCATGTGTAAATTTGGTAAGGAAAACTCAAGTCATAAATTGTGAATCAAATCATAAAATATGGACTTTACTGGCAACAGAAAAGCAAGAAGAGGCTTCTTTTGTCTTTATTTCTGACCTTAGTACCAAATATGGATTGTCTTTATGAAAGAATTAAACTTGAGAACTCCACTGCCCCATCACAGAACAAATAGGGAAACTGACAGTACTCTTTCCATTATTTTCTGTAATATAAAAATGCTATTCAGTGGGAGAATTTTTTTAAAATTCCAAATTTAAAAAAATACACAAATAATGTAAGGATTAATGTATATTTGTAAAACATTCAAAATTTCTCAAAAGAAATCCAGTTCCACATGACCCCTGACATTTCTTAGCCCTGCATCCTGTTTCTCACTAGCTTTGTTCTCAGAGAAAAGGACCTCGTCTTTTTCCCTTACTCACTACACTGACTTTTCTAGTTTTCCTCAACATTTAGCTAAGTGATGGACCTTCCCCATTTTTGTACGCGAAGTATGCCATCCTCTCTGGCCACAAGCAGGAACTTCTTATGTGTGTTAACTGTATATCTATTTATATCTAATTTATGACAAATAGTAAAATGACATTGCATAATGAATTCAAGGAGAAAAAAATGACAATTTGTAATGTCTCAGAGCTACCTAGAGAGAAATCAAGACAAAAATGATCTGGCTTTCTCTGTCTAGAGGATATCTATGAGGTACACTGTTAGAAAAAGAGCTTCCCAACTGAATTTTTTTGCTTGTTTTCATCCACTGTCATTAGATTGTGTACACTTTCACAGTCAGAAACATTTCCTCAAACATATTCCAGTGCCCTAGATGTTTATTAGACTCAATGAATTTTAATTCATGTTTCTAACGATTACCTGCAGAGTTGGGAATCCAAATAGGCACTGGGAGGAAGATCCAGCCATGAAGCCAGTGTAGGCTCTTCTCTCATTGCCAGTGTGATGTCAGCTGACAAGGCCGGTAGCAAAATCAGAGGGCCCCCTCCATGGGCTGATGCTGGCATTTTATCCCCTACAGACCCACAGCTCTTTAATACTCAACCCATTAGTATTTCCTCATTTCAGTTTCTACCACTACCAAAAAAAGGACAGTTTTTGTAGTAAGATTGACATCTTTTATCTTTCTTAGAAATCATAAGTGATATTAATTAATTTTTTGTTCAAACAATGGAATATGGAAAAATAGTGCTGGGGACAAGAATAAACATTTTACTTAATATCAATTGAATGCATAGAATGGAGTATAGTATTCAGTATATTTTTCCATCTGTTAAATCTGTTGTTCTAAAACTAGAATTCAGAGATAAAGCAAGTATAGAAACAGTGTGTATGACATATAATAATAATGTACCTTAGTTATGAATGTTGAACTGATGATAAATTAATAAGTAAATTGTCCTTCTAGCACAGTTTTGTGTGCCATTGAGTCTGTTTCTTAACTCTCTATTTTATTCCACTGGTGGATTTGTCTATTCCTGTGATAATTCCATACTGGCTTAGAGTGTGCCTTGATATCCAGCAGAGTATGGAGCTTGTAGTATCTTTGGCAGATGCCAGAATTAGACCTGTTTCTCCTTTCTGGACTACACACACTGATTCCTTTTTATAGATGGAAATTATACAATACCAGAACACAGGCACTAGTCAGAGTTTTAATTTCCCCTTATTTCTTATCAAGTAGAATGCCAGGTAATACCAATATATTTCCTGCTCTTCTTTCAACCCTCTACTGAACGTGAGACTCTTCAACAATCTGAACTGTTCTGAGTCTCAGAGCTGGCACTAATCTCTCATTAATCTCAGAGGTATCCGTGTTGAGGGGAACAACAGAAACAACAGAAGAGTTTTCCACCCTGCAGCTAAGTTTTTGCAGGCATGACTGAGCTACTGAACTACAGGGAGTTTTCTCATCTATGAATATAGTATATATCTTTATTTACCAGAAAATTCTTTATTGTTTCCAGAGCTGTCTATAAAATTTCTTGTAGGTTTGTTACTAGGTGCATTGTACTATTTATTCCTATTTTGAATGGGGTATTTTCTTCTAATGCATTTACTAACTGGTTATTGATCACACATAGGAAAATCTTACTTTTGTTCTGTTTTGGGTTTTTTTGCAGTAGTCTTTTGGAGAATTATTTTATTCATTAAAATATAAAGTTTATAAAGAAACTTTATCTGCAGAAAAGCATATGTCTCAATACAGTTTCACAAACTCAGTACAGCACACAAGTCGAGAAAAGATGCCTCCTTTGTTCTCCCTTCCCACCACTGCCTCCACCCGAAGAGTAACTGCTATCCTAACTTCTAACACCATGGAACAATTTTACCTCGTCTTCGGACTCAGACAGCATGAACTCTTTTGTGTTTGGCTCCTTTCATCCCACATTATGTTTGCAAGATTCATTCTACTGTATATAGTTGACATTTGTAATTCTTATTGCTGAATAGTATTTTTTTTTTGTTTTGCTAATATACCACAATTTGGTTGTCCACCCTACTTTTAAGGGCATTCGGTAGTTTGGAGCTATTACAAATAGCACATCTATGAACATTCTTCAACATGTCTTGTACATTTGAACTTATTTATGCATTTTTGTTGGTTTCACACCTAGGAATGGAATAGTTTAGTCACAGATTTAAAAGGTACTGCCAGGGTTTCCCTGGTGGTACAGTGGTTAAGAATCCGCCTGCCAACGCAGGGGACACAGACTCGAGCCTTGGTCCGGGAAGATCCCACATGCCGTGGAGCAACTAAGCCAGTGTGCCACAACTATTGAGCCTGTGCTCTAGAGCCCGTGCACCACAACTACTGAGCCTGCACTCTAGAGCCCACAAGCCACAGCTACTGAAGCTTGTATGCCTAGAGCCCGTGCTCTGCAACAAGGAAGGCACCGCAATGAGAAGCCCGTGCACTGCAATGAAGAGTAGCCTCTGCTCGCCACAGCTAGGGAAAAGCCCGCGCACAGCAACAAAAGACCCAATGCAGCCAAAAATAAAATAAATAAAATACATTTATGGGGAAAAAAAGGTACTGCCAAACAGATATCTACAGTAGTTGAACCAATTTATAGTTCCATCAGCAGTGTATGAGAGTTCCAGTTTAACTTAGTACATAAATGATCAGTAATCCAGAGTTCCAGTTGTTCTATACCCCTGTTGACACTTGGTATTCTGTAACCTTTTCTAGTCAGTTATTGTAGGAGTGTGTAGTACTACGACACCGTAGCTTCAATTTTGCTCTTCTCTGATGACTAATGAAACCAGGTACCTTTCCAATTGTGTCTAGACCATTTGGATATCATTTGTGAAATACTTGTTTAAGCCTTTTGATCATTTTTCTTTTGTGTTGTCTATCTTTTTCTTATTACTTTATAGGAGTTTTTTAAACATCCTGGATATGAGTCCTTTGTCAGATGTATGTATTGCCAACAGCTTCTCCCACTGAGGACTCTTTAATGGTGGCTTATGGTGTAATTTATCATTTTTTCTATCTAGTTACTGCTTTTTGTAATGAGTTTTAAAATTTTTGTCTACTCCAAGTTTATGATGATGATCAAGCTATTGATTATTAGATGCCATTCCTCCAACTGGCCACTTTGTTAAACCTTATTATTGGTTCCAATAATTATGATGTGAGATTCCATTTTTTTTTTCTTTTTTGGTAGGTAATCATATCATTTGAAGTTATCGACCGTTTTAGGTCTTGCTTTTCATATAAGTCAAGAAGTAACTTAAACATATGACTAAATTAACATAAACAATATAAGATTGTATTGTTTTACATACCAGGAAATTCCAAGATAGGGTGGCAGCAGGTACAGCATGTCAAGTTCCAGTTCTGCTTTAATGAAAGTCTCTTTGCTTTGTTATCCTCCTATGTTAATTTCATCTCAGGCTGGTAGCCAGGTGTTGCAGTAAGCCCTGGTTTGCTAAGAAATATGTAGGAAATGTTTCATCATGATTGAATGTTAATTATTACCAAATGCTTTTATTGCTATGATTGAGTTAATACTGTTTTATTCCCTTAAAGTGTTGAGTAATATACCAATTTATTTTCTAGTTTTGAACCATCCTTGAATTCCTCAGGTAAATATATTCTTAAATATCTTCTTTTAATCTCCTGCTGGATTCAATTTGCTAATATTTTATATAACATTTTGGATTCTTTGTTTATAACAGAATGGGCCTATAATTTTATTTTCTTGTGTGGTCCTCAGCTTAATTTGGTATCAGTGTTAAGCTGAGTGGCTTAATTCCTCATATTTTTCTGACACATTAGAAATTGCAGTTGATCCTCATTATTTGTGCATCCTGTATTTGTGAATTTGACTACCAGCTAAAATGGATTTGTAGTCCCCAAATCAATACTTGCAGCACTTTTGTGGTCATTTGTAGACAAATGCAGAGAGGTGAAATTTTTGAGTCATCCCACATGTGCATTCCCAGTAGAAGTCAAACAAGGCAATGCTCTGTCTTCTTGTTCCAGCTCTCCTACTGTGATCAAGTATTTTTTTCATGGTCTATTTAGTGCCATGTCTTTTGCATTTTTTGCTTTTTGTTGGTGATTTTGCAGCTTAAAATGATCCCCAAGCATAGTGCTGGCATGTTGTCTAAAGTTCTTAAGCAGAAGAAGGCTATGACATGCCTTATGGAGAAAATCTGTGTTTCAAATAAGTTTTGTTCAGGCATAAGTTATTGTGCTGTTGGCCATGAGTTCAATGTTAATGAATCAACAATATCTATTAAATAAAATGTTTTTAAACAGAAATATACATAAAACAAAGTTATGTATTGATCAGTTGGTGAAAATGTTGTGGCCAGAGGCTCACAGGACTAATCCTATATTTCCCCTATGAGCAATAATTCAGGGTTCACTAATTCAGTGTTAATAATGACTTTATAGAACATAATTGCCACCAATAACGAGAACTGACTGTACCTATTGTTTGCAGAGTTGACAGCAGTCACTTTCGTGCCTTTTGCAGAGACAGATCAATAACTACCATTTTGATTTCTTTTCTGGTCTTGATCTATTCAAGTATCCTACTGGGCCAATTTTAGTAATTTACACTTTTTTTTAAAAAGTGTCTGTTTCATCTGATACTCACATTTACTGGTGTTCCTTTTATAATATTTTATTCCCCTGTGTATGTTCCATTTTTGTTACTAATCTTAATATTTGGGGTATCTGTTTTCCTTTGATTCCTGTCAATGTCTATCTTTGACGTTTGCCTATGAGTATTTTCAAATAATGAGGTCTTATTTTGTGATTATTTTGCTATTTGTTTGTTTTCTGTTTCCTTAACATCTTCTCATATCTTTATTAACTCCTTCCTTCTCTTTTTTTAAAGTTTAAAACAGTCCATTTAGTTTAATTATTTCTTATATTCTAAAATAAAATCATATTTAACACTTTAAATTTTCCCTTGACTCTCTTTGGCTGCATCCCATAAGATTTTATATAAAATTTTTGCTGCTGTGTACAAAATATTACAAAATATTTTGTAGCTTAATTTTTATTTTCTTGAACCCAGGAGTTATTAGAAGTATTTTTCCAGAGTACTAATTATTTTAATTAATTAATTTCTAATTTTACTGCACTATCATCAGCAAACATGGCTGCTATATGCGGTAAACTATTGAAACTTGTATTTCTTGCTCTAGTACTAGGCTGAACACAAAGCTTCTTAGAAAGGTCTTGAAATAATACTGTTGTGCATCAGGGAACAAGCTTCACTGTTTTCAAAATTTCCCTGGCTATCTGCAAATGCTAACTCCTCCCCTCCACCAGGGAGGGGCTGCCAGGTCCCACCCAAATGCTAGTTTGCCCTTCTTCTTTGATCTCTTCCCACCTCTAAGACCTAGGGCTGGTCACTTCCTCCAATGCAGTCAGGAACTTCCTTTTTGTCTTATAAGCCCTTTCTATCTGTATCTTACAATAAACATTGACATTCATACTCCTAAGCTCTGTTTTTTATACGTAAAAGGGAATTTTGGAATTTGAAATCTGTTTTCTCTCCCACATAAGCCTGACCTTTAAAATTATTGCCTTACTACAGACTCAAAAAGCCTAATTTGAGGCTGAGCAATGACTTTATTGTTTCAGAAGACATATATTCAGGCCCTGAAGCACTGAAACCCGCTGATTCAATGGAAGGGAAATCACATGGCATAATGATTTAAAGGGAATTTAAAATACCTTGACTTAACATTTTAAAAAATACCCAATTGATTCTGATTGATTTGATTTTTTGTGTGATCCAATTGGCCTGAACTTCATTTAGCAGCTTACAGTAACCAGCTGTGGTAAATTATTTTTCCACCATTCTTTTTCTGCCCCCCACCCTCAGCTGAGACATATTTTTAGCAGAGACACTTCCCAATGTCACTAGCTTGGAGTTTGGCCAGGTGACTTGCATTGGCCAATGAAACATGAGAGGACTTACATGCACTACACTCAACCAGACTTTAAATGTGTATGTGTGGTTTGGTTTGCCCTCTCACATTCTTGTAATCCACCATGAAAAGACTGTCCCAGGGCACCACAGTTTCTTCATTCTGAATCCCAGAATAAGGACACATATGGAACAGACCTGAATCTAATCCACATCCTGGTGCCAAGTCCAGCCAAACCCACCCCAACCAAATCCAGCTGCGTCATAACCCAATCCACAGACCTCTGAGCAAGAAACCAATGTTTGTTGTTATAAGTCAACTGAGATTTGGGGAGTTGTTCATAAATAGCACTATTGCAGCAAAAAGCTGACTAATACAATAATCTTGTAGTAAATTATTCTTGCATGTTCTATATTTTATATGGTTCATAGTAGATTTAATTCAAATTATATATCTGATTCTCCAGTTTAATCAAGTCTCCATATGAATTAGCAAAGAAATAGTTTGTACCATACAGTTTTGCAACCACATTTGGGTGGATGCAGTGGAAATATATCTGCATCTTCCCATCAGGTCAGAAATATTTCAACTGGTTTCTACTAGCAGGTCAGGAACCTAGCAAGGTCTTCACATATGCAAGGCCTCCTACTGCATCTTAGAGTACAGCCACTCTTACAGGCTTTATGTTGGCCCAGAATAACATACAATCCAGTGAGAGGATAAGTACAATTTCCTTACAACCAGCGGTCCATTTACATAACTCCAGCATAAGGGCAGCATCCTATCAATGAGATGATGGGATGAAGTAGGGACAAATCTCAATATTCACATATTACCGTGGGTATCTATCTCCTCCACATTATGTTGATATTTGTGATGGCCTTTCTAAATAACTCAGGGCATCAGAGGGTTGCTCTTTCCCACAAGCCAAGATAGCTTTGGCAAACACATCTGTATAATGTGTGCACTGGGCACATTTCCTTGTTGAATTATTCAACTAAATCTGATAATGAGAGCACATTGACACAGTTAAACACTCAGGTGAATAAAGGATTCACTTTGAAGTGCAGAAATTTTTGGAGTCATCTGTGTTTTAACAAGTGATGGTTCTCACTATCCTCATCCAGGCAGGAAGAAACTTTAGAAAAGGTAAACTGGAGTTGAGTATGCTAAAGGCTTTTTCTGGCATGATTTCAAGGAGAAGAAAAGTGAGGCAGTTTCCAGTGTTCATTTGAGCCACCAATCTTTTTTGAATAAATATAATGATTTTAAGAGACAGAAAAATGAGACTCAGTTCTTACATAAATCTTATTCCTCTGAACTCTAATGGGACATAAAGATGAACACAGGTATCTGAATTCTGCTCTTCCCTCTGTAAAGCCCCTCATGCACAACCTTACAAAAACCTTGTGCTTTTTTCACCTCAATTCTCACTCTGTTAAATGGGAGAAAATTGACTGATCCCCCCATTATTACCATAGTATATATTATAAATCATCAACAAAACTTTTTGCAAATACAAGGGCCATCCAGAAATACAAATTTGGGTAATAGCTGTATTTAAATATGATGCATACATTATGAAACACCTGACAGTCACACTGGCTGTCTCTACAATAAGGACATCATTACTGATAGTGGTTTGGCACTTGACAAATGCCAGCTTGTATTTTTATTAGCCTGCCCTGTCTCTCCAACTGATCTGTATATCCTTACAAATAAGGACTATTTCTCAACTCTCTTTTAATCTTCATTACTTAGTACAGTATGGAGAGCACAAGGTAGGTGATCATTGATTTTATAATAAAGGTAGTTAATAGTTGCCATTTGCTGATCCTCTTCCATGTGCCAGACCCTGTGCTAGGCATTTTACATACACTGTCTCTAATTCATACAATTGTACAATAACTCCAAAAGAAAAATTTATCCCCATTTTACAGATCAAGAAACTGAGGGTCAGAGAGATTATGAGACTAAGCCTAGGCTATACTGCTAGTTTAATAAGAATGATTATGCATGTAATGAATAAAAGACATTTAAAGTAATTAGATGGTCATAGTTAATAGTTTAGAAAAGCAGGAACTAAAATAAAGTATCACTAGTAATTGTTAATTGTTGACACAGTTCACTATTCTCATCAACAATTTAGTGTCTGCTAGGATCAGAGAACTGCCATGAGTGTTACTTAACCTCTGAACCCAAAGCTTTCTTTCAGTGTCTAGAGAAGAAATTAAACTGTGTGAATGTTCATTTCTTAACATGGAAATAAGTTCAATCACCTAAGATGTCTGTCTGGTCTAAATCTTTCTTTCAAAATGATTATATCTAACTTATGAAGTGATATTTATTTGTCAAAATTTCATGCTTACTTGCTATTGAAATCACGTCTACCCAGTCATATCTATATTTTATACACTATTTGCCCCATATTATATGCTCAAGAAGAAAACTGTAAAAGCAAGAGAAGAGAGAGAATTTGTAAAAGTTTGGTGTTATTTCTCCAGTGACCTTCTCATGATCGTAATCTGATAATGTGGATGAATCATTTAGATGAGTGTCTTCCTCCGAATATTTCATTCACGATCAGGAAAGGACCACTTAGCTAACCACTCTCTTTTTGCCTCTGAGGCAAGGAGAGCCCAGACACATGAAGTGACCAGACTGCAGTCAGTCAGCTGGCCAGGGTCAGAGTTACAGTTAGAATCCAGGCTTTCTTTCCATTACCCTAACCACAAATTTACAAATTACACTTTTTAAAATGCACTATCCTTTTCTTGTGTAATAATTAAGAAATATAAGCTTAAGGAACATATAGTTTTCTTCTGTCGTGAATTAGCCAGTGACTTGAATAGTAAGTCTTCAAAAATATATAGTAAATCTAATTTTAAAAAATCAACTCTGCTTGGCCACAGCTGCGGGAGCACTAGGCAGCCCTTTCTCGTTTACAAAGACCTTCTCATTTAGTGCTGTATTTAGTTCTCACTGCAATTCTGTGAGCTGTTATTGTGATCCTGACTTTGTAGATGAGGAAACTGTTGATCAAAGAGACTAAATCATCCACCTTGTGGGTGGCAGAGCCAGAACTCTAAAATGGCTTCCTAAACTTGACTTCACTGATTCCTCCATTTCAACACAGTTCCTAATTCTTCTCATGGAAATGTTGTCTGTCTCCCAGTGGGATCAAGCTCCGCCTTGCAGGGTAGAGAGTTTTGGCCAAGAGTGACTGCCAAGCCAGGGACTACATTCTCAACCCTACGCCCTTTTGGTTTGGGCCATGTGATGAGTGCTCATCAGTGGAACATGAGCAGAAGTGTTATGTGTCAGAAGCAAATGTGCCTTTACACTCTCTCCTTCCCCAACCATTGGCTTGCATTGTTGTCCAGGGTGTCCTTGGAAGGCACGTGCTGAAGATGGCAGAGATGCTGAGCCAGAGTCCCTGAATAACAGTGGAACAACTGTGCCTTCCACCACTCTGCTCTGTTAACCAGTAATATCCACAACAGACTGCTATATGAGCAAAAAAAAAAAAAAAAAAGTTTCTTGTGAAAGCCAATAAAATTGTGGGGTTTGTCTGCAAACCTAGCTAGCAGTACTTTAGCAAAATGAATATACTTTTTATTGGAGGAGAGAATTCAGATTTCTGTTACTTCTTGACAAATCTCTATAAGCACATGTTTACTAATTTACTGACTTTAATTTTACTAAATGGAAATGACTCTCCTGAGTCATTTCCCAATAACTGCTTTTTTTCTCTTGATTTTCCATTAGTTTAAGGTTAATGATAATTACTAGCCTATATTTCTATGTATGGTACTCAAACAAAAGTGCCATAAAAGCACATTTATGGCATAGTTATTTGTAAACTAGTTATTTGTATTTATAAATAGATACCTGACAGAGAAACTTTGAAAGGACTCCCGTCTTTTAAACCCTTTCAAGCATTCTCCATCTTCAAAAACATTTTTTGAGGAAAATTTACATCTCTGACTGGGAAAGGAGTGGTGGTCTGGAATTAATCAGTAAGGATTTATTGTTTCCTAGGAATATAGTTCATACAAGGGCTTCCCTGCTGCTTGACAACCCTCAGAGCTTTACCACTGAGGATGCTCCCTCAGGAACACACAGGACCTGTTGTCTGAGCACTGCTTCCAAAATATGGCCTAAAACATATGCCAAGACCTCACATCACCCGCATTTCTCCGCCACACAGAGGGTCTGAGGCCTTCATTCTTTTCATTCCCTTGATGTGGCTGCTCCAGGAGTGGTGAGTGGGAGAAACAATGGTTTTGAGAAAGGGCCTCAAAAATTATTTTCAAAACTCCCTCCTCCACACTCTAAGCTTTAAACTTTCTCTCTCCCCACAGTGTTAAGGTATTGCTCCTCTTAATATTTCAAGTCTAAAACCTGAATCAAAAGTCTGAAAACAAGGACAGTTTTGCCAACAAAGAAGTCCCCATAGCAAATGATAAATACCCCAAACGCTTTTTGGAAACAATGATGAAAGCAAAGTTTGGTCACTAGAGTAAATCCCCATAGAAAGAAATAAATCTCTGTGACATCTGCTAATGTACACTATTTCCCTTAAACACCTCTTCCTGTCCACTTTCCACACCTCCTTCCCCCTTTTCCCAATGCTCCTTTTGTTCTGTGTTTTTTGGCCTTCGGGGTATGACTTAGCCAGCAGAAGGTACCAGGAAAACCAAGGGTATTGCATGCAGCTGTGTGTAATCATACTGGTGAATTAAAACTCCAGGTCTAGGGTCTGAAATAAAAATCAGTGTTAGCAAAAAGATGGATGCTTTTTTTCCATGCCTTATTCATTCACGTGCACAAAAAGCACTTGCCATTCACCTGTGGTGTTAGCACTGTTTAAGGCAATGGAGAAATAAAAATAAAAGATGTGGTCTCTGTTTCCTTAGCCATTACAAGTTATATGTTTAAGAACCCCAAACAAACTATACAATTAAAACATAAAGACTGAGAGATTCAACTAACTAAACAGAAAAGATCCACATGTTGGAATGTATCATACATATGAGTCAGGAAAAGTGTGCTCTTGTTTTGTTTGTTTGTTTGGAGGAGGAGAAAGACTGCCCTAGAATAGATTATCAGGAATCACATGTTATATGACAAGTGGTATATAACACCTTAAGAGACATCCTTGGGCTGTAAGCATCATGAGTCAGACTCTAATTACAGCCTGGAGTTCAGATTTGTTCTCCTCCACTTAAGATGTGGATAGGGACACTAGGGAGAGTCTAGTGGAGATCCACAGAGGTGAGGAAGGCCTACAAAAGAGGGCTCTGGAGGAACTGATGGAAGAAACAGTAGGCCCCATCCTAGCTGGACTCACATTCAGTTCTACCACAGGTCAAAGCAGGTTCCCCAAGAGAGTTCCAAAGAGACTGTCCAGATTGAACTTCCACTATGAAACTTCCACCCTTTTCTGGCTCTTTTGCTGTCAGAATGGGCCAATCCAGAACTGCCCACATAAGTCACCTTGAACTACACCTGCTTTGCATTATTCTTGTTTCTCTTCCCTGGAGATTCTGGAATGCATCTGGAATGCATTGTGGCATGACACACTTCTCATTTTCCCCACAAACATCCCTGGTTGAAGGCAGATGACACCTAACCTTAAGCTCACCTTTAGGAATCTGTGCTAAGTCTGGTTTAGTGCAACTTGGTTATAATATGGATGTTATTCTTATCTTCCAACTCTATGGGTCATGGGTTATTTTATAGAACTCCAGCTGTTGTACATTGCCAGGGAGATCAGAACCAGTTTGAAATGGTGTTTAAGTTAAACATCTAGATAATTAGACCATGAACCCAACTATTAAGAAAAGCCACACCTTTAGAAGTCCTTAAGAACAGGATAGACTCTCATCTGTCTTGGATATTTAAATACAATTCTACACAGAAGATGATTTCTTGATGTTTCCTCAACACTGTAACCATATATCCCAAACACACAGCTGCTAGCATTTCTCCTGGCTTTTATTTCCTTTGTCCACGTGTTTGGGGATTGTGGGAATGAAAGGGAGGTAGAAAATCTGCCATAAACTGTAGCTATATCTATATCTATCTATCTATCTATCTATCTATCTATCTATCTATCTATCTATATCTTTAGTGGCACTGGAAATATATCAGTAATTTAAAAATCTGATTAATTCTTACTTCATTTAAATGCATCTCATTGGTTTGAAATGAGATTCATTGGCTTGATCCTTTTGGCATTGTCTTCAATGTCTTCCATTACCTTCATCACCCACACCATCATAATCATTAAACTATACTGAGCTCTCCCTTTATGATGGGTTTTGCACTAAGTGCTTTATATATATCACCTATTAGAAATCTCACAATAATTCTATTAGGTAGATACTATTAGTGTCCCCATTTTGCATATGAGGAAACTGAAACTGAGAGAGGTTATGTGACTTGCCCACTGGTAATGATGATATCAACCTTTTTTTTTGTTGGTCTAACCTAAGTCATTTGATAAGGAATCACTTTTCTGACCTGCAGCCTCATATCTGCTGGATGATTTTAACATTTCTTGCATGTATTTCAAGTGAATGAAACACACTTACCCCTTTACTCTCAAAGTCTCTCTCTATGCTACTCTCCCCTCTCTGTTCTTGAGGTCTACTATCTTTTCCTTTCTTCTACTTGTTCTTTTCTCTCAGTCACACTTCTGTCCTCATCACCCCCATGTGTGGGGCTCCTAGACAACTTTCCTTCCATCCTTCTCCTCTGCCTACCTCCATGAAGTACAAAGCACATGACACAGGTTCAGAGAAGCACTTTCTCATACAGGCCCATATTAGAGGGGTTTTTATTTGTAAGAATTCTGAAGGGCTTTAATGGCAAAAAGAGAATTTTCCCCTGCTCTGAAAAACTATTGGGCAAGTTTCCAAACTCCCACTGTAGCAGGAAAAAAATAAATCCAACTATCTGGAGCATTTTATGCACCTGACACCATCACATTAGTGGCATCAGATTACATACTCAGTACAGACTTCTACCACATGCTGTTGCAATTAACCACATGGGAATGTGCAGGCCAGGACCCCTCACAGTTATGCAGTCATTGCCATAGTATAACATACAGAGCAGTGAGAACTAAAAATGCCCTTGGAACATAATGCTATATTTCATTAGGAAATGAAATTGTGACTTTCCTGGGAGTGACAGCTCTTGTAGAAAGAGATGATGGCCCGGATTTCTACTTATCACCAGGGTAACTACTCTAATCCTCCATCTCCAGGTCAGGTCTTTGATAAAGAACCTCCAGAGAAACTTCGAGATGGTTTGACTGAAGTATGGCTTAAAACAGTGTCTATAGATTTTAGATGCCTGATCAGTCATAAGAACCCAGTTAAGGGATGGGTATTAGGAATTCGCTAATCCTGAACCCAGACATTGTATTGAGAACAAGGGAGGTCAGTTCAGGGCTTCCCTGGTGGCGCAGTGGTTGAGAATCCGCCTGCCGATGCAGGGGACATGGGTTCGTGCCCCGGTCCGGGAAGATCCCACATGCCACGGAGCGGCTGGGCCCGTGAGCCATGGCCGTTAAGCCTGCGCGTCTGGAGCCTGTGCTCCGCAATGGGAGAGACCACAACAGTGAAAGGCCCGCGTAGCACAAAAAAACAAAAAAACAAGGGAGGTCAGTTCAGTTGGAAATGCCTGCAGTATCTGCCCCAAGGCATTTAAAACAGCACCTAAGAACTATGCTTCGGGAATATACTCCCTACTTCCATGTTTTCCAAGGACACCTGCACCCTCAAGCTCCTCCTGTGCTGCTAGGAGCTCCTGGCCGTGTCTTCCTTCCCTGCCCTAAGTTCTAGATCTGGACCTACTCTTCTCTCTGCCTCCTAACACCTGCACCAGTTGAAGGCCTCATTCCTAACACGTGCTTCTGACTTAGGTTTGGTACTGCTACCATCTAACTAGTGAAACAAAAATCTGAAGGCTTTATTTTCTGACTGATCTTAACTACTATTTTAATCACAATGGGATATACTGATTAACAACACTGCTTAGTGATATAATATTAGAAAGTAGAGAAATAAAGCAACACTTTAGAAGTCCCGTAATGGAGTCCTTTCTGTTGTCTTCTGATCAGCTAAAGACTTTGCATAGCCTTCGAAATATGTATGATTTTAGTCCTGCAGAGAAAATCTATTCTGTACAACCATTATATAATCCATGCCAATTGTCAAACTGTAGGTTAAAGAATAAGCATTGAGGGGCTTCCCTGGTGGCGCAGTGGTTGAGGGTCCACCTGCCGATGTGGGGGACATGGGTTTGTGCCCCGGTCCGGAGCGGCTGGGCCCGTGAGCCATGGCCGCTGAGAAAAAAAAAAATAGAATAAGCATTGCGGACTTCCCTGGTGGCACAGTGGTTAAGAATCCACCTGCCAATGCAGGGGACACAGATTCGAGCTCTGGTCTGGGAAGATCCCACATGCCATGGAGCAACTAAGCCCGTGGGCCACAACTACTGAGCCTACACTCTAGAAACAGTGAGCCACAACTACTGAGCCCGTGCGCCTAGAGCCCATGCTCCGCAGCAAGAGAAGCCACTGCAACGAGAAGCTTGCACGCCGCAACGAAGAGTAGCCCCCGCTCACCGCAACTAGAGAAAGCCCGTGCACAGCAAAGAAGACCCAACTCAACCAAAAATAATTAATTAATTAAAATAAATAAATTCAAAGTCCATGTTCTTAATCACTACAAAATGCTACTCCTCATTAAAAAAAAAAGAATAAGCATTGATCCTGAAGATTGTACAAGAGTGACAAGTTTACTGTCTGCAGTTAGACAGTGCCAGTTCATGCCAAGACACAAATAAAAAAATAATTACCATAGGGTTTGGCTTCAAGGTAGATGCCAATTACACCCTCATTTTGAAGCAGGAAATTTTTGGCATATTGGTGTTGAGAAATATCTGTTTTTCTTACCATCTTCCCGTTTTTCTTCCTGAATAATAATATCAACATTCCTTGTGGGGCTGTGCTCTTTCCGCCCACCTTTGTGGCCTGATGGGACCCCACTGGCATTCTACAACCACTCAGTGGTTTTCATCTGAGTGAATTCAAACAAAAGGAATGTGGTGATTCAGGCAGTAAAATAATCTCAGCCCCTTGGGTTCCTTGGCCTTTCACACAGAGCATATGTCCTCAGCCAAAGCACTTGGGAGTCAGACCCTGTATGACTGCACAGCGTATGGGAAAGCGGGGATGACTTAAAACAGATGAGAGTTTTAAGTTTAGCCTGTGCTTAACAGTTACATTTAATTTAGAGACTTCCCCAAACTTTTCTGAAGTTACAAAATGGCCATGAGAAATCAGCTTCTTTCTTATGTGGTTGCAGATTTAATTCTGAAGTTCATGAAGCTGCGTCAAAGTGCTTGCATAACACTGTAAGCTGTTGCTGATGGAAATGAGGCTGGTTTCTTCTTTGTTGTTAAATACCTACAGTGATTACACAAACATTCAGCTCCCATTATTGTGTTAGATGTGTGAGCCATGTTTCCTGCCCCCAGAAAATTCAAAGATGCATGGTGAAATATCCATTGAAATGCCTTAGAAAGGAAAATACTAATGTTAGACCTGGTGCCTCAGAGGTTAAGCTTGAAACGCCCATCCCTGAAAGGAAGGAAGGAAAGACTTGAAAGTCTAAGAGAAACACTCAGAGTGACAGGATTGAAAAGGGTACTGGTGACTCTTCCTGCTGAGATCAAATTCCCTGCCTCTATGTGGTCAGTGCAAGCCTTTTTTCAGCACCACAGAAAATCTGCCTGTTCCTAATTGCACCTCATGACTCAAATGTAAGTTCAGGATGACTTTCTGGGAGGGTCTAGCACCTTCAAGCTCTAGCACCTTGAACCCCTTTACACTGACTTGGTGTGCTATACTATTTTTTCCTTTAATACCAAATAGTCTAAATTTGGAAGCTAGAAATATGGTCCCCATCCCATAATTAATTGTTTAGTAATGTGACCTGGAACAAGTCCCTTCCTGTCATCTGTATCTGTGAATTGGAGAGTCTATTATATGAAGACACACAATAAATATGTGTTGATCTGACATCCCCTAACTCCTACATCATTTGTAAGAATATTTAAGATTTAGAAACCTCTATAGAATAGTGTCCCCTAACCTGGGAGTATATCAAAATTACCAGGGAAGATTGCCATTCTTTGTAAAGGTAAACTTAACAAAGTTATTTGGTTTTAGTTGCCTTCTCTTTGTTAAACTATAACTTACATGCAATGAAATGCACAGATCTTAAGTGTAAAATGTGTTTTGACAAATATATACAACCTTGTAACTATCACCCCAATCAAGACATAGCAGTGCCATCACCCCAGAAGTTTCCCTAGTGCCCCTTACCAGTTAACTGTCCTACCCACCTCCCCCACACTCAGTCAACCACTCTTTGACTTCTGTCACTATCTAAATGGAATCAAAAGTATGTACTACTTAATATCTGGCTTCTTCCACTCCTAGTGTCTACGAAAGTCAGTAATTCTTTCCTTTTTATTGTCAGTGGTATTCCATTGGATGAATGTACCTGTTATGGGCTAAATTGTGTCCCCTCAAATTCATATGTTGAATCTCTAACACCCAAAGTGATTGTATTTTGAGATGGGGCTTTTAGGAGGTAATTAAGGTTAAATGAGGTCATAATGGTAGTGTCCCAATCCAATAGGACTGGTGTCCTTATAAGAAGGGGAAGAAAGAGAGAGATCTCTCTCTGAGTGCACGCATCAAGGAAAGTCCATGTAAATACAAAGTGAGAAGGCAGCAGTCTGCAAGCCAGTAAGAAAACTCTCATCAGAAACTGAATTGTTTGGCACCTTAGTCTTGGACTTCCCAGCCTCCAGAACCATGAGAAATAAATTTCTGTTGTTTAAGCCATTCAGTGTATGGTATTTTGTTATTTGGAAAATTTTCAGCAAGTAAGTATTTATTCAAATATGTTTCTGTCCCAGGGACTTCCCTTGTGGACCAGTGGCTAAGACTCTACACACTATCAATGCAGGGAGCCCGGGTTCGATCCCTGGGCAGGGAACTAGTTCCCACATGCGGCAACTAAGAGTTCGCATGCGGCAACTAAAGATCCCAGACGTCGCAACGAAGATCCCACACACCACAATTAACACCTGATGCAGCCAAATAAAATTATATATATATATATATATATATATATATATATATATATATACATATTTCTGTCCCATTTTCCTTATCATTCAGGACTCCAATTATATGTGTATTAAACCTCTTGATATTTTCTCACAGGTTACTGATGTTTGTTCAGTTTTAAAATCTTGTTACGCTATTTCAGTTTGAATAATTTCTATTGACCGGGGGTTCTTCCCTGGTGGTCCAGCAGTTAAGAATCTACCTTCCAATGCAGGGGATACGGGTTTGATCCCTGGTCGGGGAACTAAGATCCCACATGCCAGGGGGCAACTAAGCCCACACACCACAACTACTGAGCCCACGCACCTCAACAAAGAGCCCATGAGATGCAACTAAGACCTGACACAGCCAAAAATAAATAAATATATTTTTTAAAATTTCTATTGACCTGGCTTGAAGTTCACGAATTCTTTGTTATGTAGTGTCCTAACTGCTATTAGCATACTCAATAATTTTTTTATTTTGTATATTGAATTTTTCAGTTTAAGAATTTCCATTTGCTTCTTTTTAAATAGTTTTCACCTGTCATGCTTGATGTCTACATTCTTTGCAAATTCTTTAATACATTTATATTTTTGAAGTCCTGTTGACCAACTTTTAAAACTGAGTCATCTGTGTGTTTGTGAGGTTTTCTCTTGATTATAGGTCACACTTTACTCCATCACATCAAAATTTTTTACTGTATTCTGAACATCATGTAAAACAAAATTTTGGAGACCAAATATAACATTTATTTTGTTTACTTCTCTTTCCTCTTTATGGTACTGGTATGGTACAGTAAGATAAAGTATTAATAGTTCAGATTTCTCCTAGAGTCAACTTTTGGTATGGCTGGGTCACAGCTTTCATTGGATTGATTTCATCTGTGATTAACATAACCCCCCAAAACTGACTTAAATTTGTAATTTCCATATGGCTACTTATGCATTAGAATTTTATAGAGAGACATACAATGATTGTTTCTATATCCTTGAAAAGCAAATTGTTCCAAAAATTCTTGTGATCACAGTTTTCAGTCAGAACAGCAGCATCAACCATATTGTAAACATACTGAATAACCACTATGTTGTGGGCCCTGACCTATCTATGTTCTGAGAGTACAAAAAGCTATCTGGACATTTATTGCCTTCAAGAGCATTAAAATCTAATTGGAGAAATAGGACAGATACCTAAAAACTCAAATAATCTGGCAAAATAGATTTTATAGTAAGCCAAACGAGTAAGAACAGCAATAAATATAGCTCTGTGAAAGTATCAATAGTATTCACAAAGGGCTCGGGGGATCAGAAAAGACTTCATGAGGGAGATAAGACTTTAAGTGAGGCTAAAAGAAAATATAAGGTAAATGAGGCAGGGTCAGGGAGGCCTTTTCGAGAGAAAGGGTGTTGTGAACATATGAACATGGTGCATATTTAAGAAGAGGAGAGATGATTACAAAGATTGGAAAATATCATGTTTTGGAGGGTCTAGGAATTTGGTTTGGCATGGGCATTAATGCAAAGCCAAAGATCAATTAATGTAGTAGCCATGTAATCATAGCCATACTTTGAAATAAGCAATCTTACAGTAAACTGTGAATACTGGCAATGCCTCTTTGCCCTCAGACCCATTTTTGGCCTTTTCCCTGCTCTGTACCATAGTGGGGCTAATTCCACTGGTAGGATTTGGCACATAAGATTGAAGAGTGGGTGGAAAGGAGAAGCCAGTGTATTTCTCCCCCTCTTTCTTTTCCTTAGACTTCCCCAGCAACAGCTAGATAACTTCCTTGGCATCTCTTCCTACCACCCCCTAGGTGACCCTGGGCCCTAAGTTCTAGTGACACTGCCTCTCCCTTTCTCTTTCCAGTTTGGGATCTTAGCAGCTTCCTGATGTCACCAATCACTGAGTTACTTCACACGCCCTGGTAAACTTTTCATCTTCTTCCTGTTGCTACTGTAATGAAGTACCTGCATTAAGTTCCTTCTGTTTTAAATAGCCATAGTGTTTTCTATTTTCCTGATTAGATCTGGTTAGATCTGGGGACATGATCATAAGTCATTTCTACTTTATGTATCAAATTTACACTTCTGAGTTTTGAAAATTTTATTCCAGATATTACTTTGCAATCATAATGAAAACAAAAAAATTTTAAGAAAATTAACATGAATGTGGTATGTAAAGTGGATTGAAATTAGGAGATACTGGATGCAAATTATATAAGGTCTGTGTGTGAATAGTTCTGTGAGTTGTAACTGTAGAAGCTGAAAGAAAAAAGACACTAGATAGATATACCAATGACAGAGGCAGACACTAAAGCAATGACTCCAAACCAGGGAGTATATAAGAATCTCCTGGGGGGCTTCCCTTCCCTGGTGGCGCAGTGGTTGAGAATCCGCCTGCCGATGCAGGGGACATGGGTTCGTGCCCCGGTCCGGGAAGATCCCACATGCCGCGGAGCGGATGGGCCCGTGAGCCATGGCCACTGAGCCTGCGCGTCCGGAGCCTGTGCTCCACAGCGGGAGAGGCCACAACAGTGAGAGGCAGGCATACCACACACACAAAAAAAGAATCTCCTGAGGAGCATTTTTAAAATATACATGTTGGTTATCACCCCAGACCAAGTGAATCAAATATCTGAGGCTGGGTATAGGCTTGACTATTTTGAAATGACTTCCTGAGTGGCGCCCATTGACCCCATCCTTATCACTCATTCTCCCATCATTACTGAGAACCCTTAGACATGGAGAAGCCACTAGAGAGAAGAACAGTTTCACCAAGAGAAAGGCCTAGAAGAAGTAGAGGTAAAAGAGAAGGGAATCAGAGGGGAAAAAAAAAAACAACTTCAAAGCAAATAACATACACTATAAATTTATGGTTAGAGATTAACATTTAGTAGGAAGATATTATAAAAATGTTTCATGTCTGTCTAACATATTAGCTCTAAAAAGGTAAACTTCTCAAATATACTAAGGCAGTGAAGAAGTTGGGGGAAAAAAATAATTTTAAAGGCAAAGATTTTGTTACCTAAAAATATCAAATAAAAGAGAGGGACTCCATTTGGAGCAATATGATTTTCTAAGCCCTAAGGACTGTGAGGAAGATCCAATAAACAACATTTTAAATGCCAAATTAGAATGAATAAATAAATGACCTTTCCAAGGCTCTTTTGAAATTTTAGCAAATAGAGTTATAATTGCCAGATTTCCTTATCTATGGAAAACTAAGCTTCATTAATATTGAACTTGCCAGTTATCTACATGAGTAACAGAGATCTTCATGAAAAGGGTGATTCAATAATTAGCATTTAACTCTTCATTAAAATATATGAATAGCAAGATAAAAATCAACTTAGTCTTGAATTCCACAAACATAAAAAGTATCTTTTATTATCAGAACACCATTTATGGGAAGTTCAATAAACATTTAATCAAAAGTATCTAACATATAAACCCTAGGTTTAATTGACATGAAAAGTTTTACTATATTTCATAAGACACCCCAGCCCCATCCACAGGCCTAACTTAAAAAATACTGTCTCTAGGCTTCCCTGGTGGCGCAGTGGTTGAGAGTCCGCCTGCCTTTTCAGGGGACGCGGGTTCGTGCCCCGATCCGGGAAGACCCCACATGCCGCAGAGCGGCTGGGCCCGTGAGCCATGGCTGCTGAGCCTGCTCGTCCGGAGCCTGTGCTCCACAATGGGAGAGGCCACAACAGTGAGAGGCCCGCATACCGCAAAAAAAAAAAAAAAAAAAATACTGTCTCTAAGCCAGACAAAGAAGCAATCTAATGAGTAAGTGTTCTCCATACAGACTGACTCAGGGTTGAGCAAACTTCTAAGAAATCTATACTACAGCACTCACAGTCTGGCCTCCCACCCACAAGGTCATTAGGAGAAACAGCTCCTCTCCCAATTAATCATGCGTGGAGGCTCTGGCCCTCTGTGCTGTACACACAACAGACACCCTGGGCATGTGCAGAGACAGTGTGGGTTATGAGGATGTTCTCATTGTGCAGGGCTAGAAATTGGGCTGCAGGGAATAAAATAGTGGTAGGAGAGACAGATTGGGGCCCTGCAGTGCCTGGGAGAGGTGAGAATGAAGAAAAGAGGGGTGATTTAGGTTAAGCTAAGGCAGTGGTTCCCAAACTGTTCAGGTGTCAAAATCCCTATTGTTCTGTTTAATTCTAACATGTAAACTAGCAGAATATATAAGACTATGTTATAGATATGCATTTTATAGGTACATATAAATATACATACATAGAAATACACAATATAAAATTATTATTACCATCTGTCTAGCAAAACACGTTGTGTGCTAGACACAAGGGACTATTTCTCTGTTTTCCTATTAACATTTGTTAGCTTGTTCATTTTTATCATCTGCTAGTGTTCACAACTAGGCAAGATGTCACAAGTGCCAATGGTTTGAGAAATAATTTATGAGAGAAAATGATGGAGATTATTCATTAACTTACATTTTCCTGAGAATTGGCAAAAGGCCGTTATAATTATGCTTTACTGAAAATAGGCTTGGTCTATCATAAGAAACTCCCATAATTTGTTAAGACCCTTGGACTGTTAACAACTGAAACCTACTTGAACTAGTGGAAACAAAAAAGAG
The DNA here is from genome assembly GCF_026419965.1 of Kogia breviceps. Lineage (NCBI taxonomy): Eukaryota > Metazoa > Chordata > Mammalia > Artiodactyla > Physeteridae > Kogia > Kogia breviceps. Next base: position 56,261,996 of record NC_081318.1, read on the forward strand.
GGAGTTACTATAAAGGTAGAAGATTATCTTCTGGAATACAGGGCAGTGATGAAATAAGGATTCATAAATTTCTGGAACCAATAACAGCAAAGCCAAGAAGAATCTTTCTCTATCAGGTTTCTGTTTTCCTCTGCATATCTGATTTTCTCTGTCTCTGTCTCTCTCTCCCTCCCTCTCAAAATAATTCCCTGCCTCTCCTTCCATAAAGCAGTAGTGTATGGTGAATTTCACAGCTCCCAAGATCATCAGAGATAGAATCTGTTGTTTGCTGCAAGGGAAAATATATGCCTGGCTCACTACACCCACACTTTCAGTCCTTTTCTGAACTCTACTTTGAGACCAACTGCTTTTCATTGGGACCCTGAGAAACAGTAGAGAATGGATGTCATCTTCTTCATGATCATCAAATCCTCAGTCCTTTATTCAGAGAGCCTTTATTTAAAAGTGCTTCAGCTATGCATGTTTTAGATTATGAAAGTAGCAGTGGGAATAGGCTAAGGTCCTGTTCTTATGGAATTTGCTAGGAAGTTACCGATCAGATGCAGAATTCTGCTCTGTTAGCAACTAGGATTCCAGATCACCTCACAGGGTACCTGGAGGGAGCTGATGCCCTCCCCGCAGTGATGGTAAATACACAGAACAGCAGCTCATAGCCCCCAGCATCCCCCAATACAGGGCTCTCTGCTCTTGGATTTTCCTATCAACAGGCAAAAAGCTACTGTGTCCTCCAGACAGGACTAAGAAGCCTTGGTGAATGATGCCTGGAGGGAGCCAGATAGCCGCAGAGCTGGCTCAGCCTGCAGAGCCCGGGGCGGAGGATTACACTGCTTCTGTGGCTCCAGACTTGTCCATATTCACAAAGAATTTCAAGTAAAAGAGTGACCTGACGTTGAACGCTCTAATCCATCCAGTTGGCACTGTCACATCTAACTTACCTGTGAGCGCTGAGCTGCCTAAGCAGATTAGGCAGCAGTCATGCACGGTAGACAGGAAAAGCCCAGACTACTGTGACACCTACGAATTTTTTGTACTTCCAAAGGGGGTTGCCTTGCCTTGCTGGGGGTTTATTTTGACTGGAGAAGAAGGTGGTAAAAAGATGATTGAGGTGTGAAAACTAATAAATGGCTGTTTTGTGCAGGAGAGAAATAACTTAGGTTATACTTCAGGTATATGGCAGGTGACTCCTGACTAGATTATGTAGTTGGTCAATGCAGCAGATGAATTTGGGTAGAATTGAAAGATTCTAGATGCTCTCGCTCATGTGTTTACAAGCTCCATGATACAGATGGGTTAAGTGCAGCTGCTTGACTGGTGTCATACAGTGCCATGTCCCTTGTCACAGATCCTGAATGCTCCAAGTTATAGGTACCATATGGGGATTTCCCTCTTACATCCTGTTGGGTCAGAATCCTGTCTGTAATCCTAACTGCAGAGCCTCTCTCTGCAGGCCAGCTTTATGCCCAGGCACATGGAAGTGTGATGTAACAGTCAAAAAAAAAAAAAAAAAAAAAATCCCGCACGCCTAAAAACTTTTCCACATCAGTCTGCCACATGCTTTAAGTTCCTGCCTATCTCTCCTCCTTTGTGGCAATGCTACTTAAACCGACCTCATCCTTTCCATCCTCACTGTCATCACCCCCCACCGCCCCACTTGCCTGGACTAGCACCATCGCGTCTCAATTAAATCTCTGCTTCCAGCCTTTCCCTAAACTAATCCATCCCATTACATACGTTAGAGGCACCTCTTCAAACACATTTCTTTCTTTCTTTTTTTTTTATACAGCAGGTTCTTATTAGTCATCCATTTTATACACATCAGTGTATACATGTCAATCCCAATCTCCCAATTCATCACACCACCACCTCCACCCCACCGCCGCTTCCCCCGCTTGGTGTCCATACGTTTGTTCTCTACATCTGTGTCTCAATTTCTGCCCCGCAAACCAGTTCATCTGTACCATTTTTCTAGGTTCCACATATATGAGTTAATATACGATATTTATTTTTCTCTTTCTGACTTCCTTCACTCTGTATGACAGTCTCTAGATCCATCCCCTTCTCTACAAATGACCCAATTTCGTTCCCTTTTATGGCTGAGTGATATTCCAATGTATATATGTACCACATCTTCCTTATCCATTCGTCTGTCAATGGGCATTTAGGTTGCTTGCATGACCTGGCTATCGTAAATATTGCTGCAAAGAACATTGGGGTGCATGTGTCTTTTGAATTATGGTTTTCTCTTCTTAAATTATGGTTTTCTCAGGGTATATGCCCAGTAGTGGGATTACTGGGTCATATGATAGTTCTATTTTTGGTTTTCTAAGGAACCTCCATACTGTTCTCCATAGTGGCTGTATCAATTTACATTCCCACCAACAGTGCAAGAGGGTTCCCTTTTCTCCACACCCACTCCAGCATTTTGTTTGTAGATTTTCTCCTGATGACCATTCTAACTGTTGTGAGGTGATACCTCATTGTAGTTTTGATTTGCATTTCTCTAATAATTAGTGATGTTGAGCAGCTTTTCCTGTGCTTCTTGGCCATCTGTATGTCTTCTTTGGAGAAATGCCCATTTTTGGAATGGGTTGTTTGTTTCTTTAATATTGAGCTGCAAGAGCTGTTTATATACTTTGGAGATTAATCCTTTGTCCATTGATTCATTTGCAAATATTTTCTCCCATTCTGAGGGTAATCTTTTTGTCTTGTTTATGATTTCCTTTGCTGTGCAAAAGCTTTGAAGCTTCATTAGGTCCCATTTGTTGATTTTTGTTTTTATTTCCATTACTCTAGGCGGTGGATCAAAGAAGATCTTGCTGTGACTTATGTCAAAGAGTGCTCTTCCTATGTTTTCTCTAAGAGTTTTATAGTGTCTGGTCTTACATTTAGGTCTCTAATCCATTTTGAGTTTATTTTTGTGTATGGTGTTAGGAAGTGTTCTAATTTCATGGTTTTACATGTAGCTGTCCAGTTTTCCCAGCACCACTTATTGAAGAGACTGTCTTTTCTCCATTGTACATCCTTTGTCATACATTAGTTGACCATAGGTGTGTGGGTTTATCTCTGGGCTTTCTATCTTGTTCCGTTAATCTATGTTTCTGGTTTTGTGCCAGTACCATATTGTCTTGATTGCTGTAGCTTGGTAGTATAGTCTGAAGTCAGGGAGTCTGATTCCTCCAGGTCTGCTTTTTTCCCTCAAGATTGCTTTAGCTATTCAGGGTCCTTTGCGTCTCCATACAAATTTTAAGATTTTTTGTTCTGGTTCTATAAAAAATGCCATTGGTAATTTGATAGGGAGTTCATTGAATCTGTAGATTGCTTTGGGTAGTATAGTCATTTTCACAATATTGATTCTTCCAATCCAAGAACATGGTATATCTCTCCATCTGTTGGGAGCATCTTTAATTTCTTTCCTCAGTGTCTTATAATTTTCTGCATACAGGTCTTTTGTCTCCTTAGGTAGGTTTATTCCTAGGCATTTTTTTCCTTTTGTTGCAATGGTAAATGGCAGTGTTTCCATAATTTCTCTTTCAGATTTTTCATCAATAGTATATAGGAATGCAAGAGAGTTCTGTGCATTAATTTTGTATCCTGCAACTTTACCAAATTCATTGATTAACTCTAGTAGTTTTCTGGTAGCATCTTTAGGATTCTGTATGTATAGTATCAAGTCATCTGCAAACAGTGACAGTTTTACTTCTTCTTTTCCAATTTGTATTCCTTTTATTTCTTTTTCTTCTTTAATTGCCATGGCTAGAACTTCCAAAACTAGGTTGAATAAGAGTGGTGAGAGGGGACATCCTTGTCTTGTTCCTGATCTTAGAGGAAATGCTTTCAGTTTTTCACCATTGAGAATGATGTTTGCTGTGGGTTTGTCATATATGGCCTTTATTATGTTGAGGTAGGTTCCCTCTATGCTCACTTTCTGGAGAGTTTTTATCATAAATGCGTGTTGAATTTTGTGAAAAGCTTTTTCTGCATCTATTGACATGATCATATGGTTTTTATTCTTCAGTTTGTTGATATGGTGTATCACATTGATTGATTTGCATATGTTGAAGAATTCTTGCATCCCTGGGATAAATCCCACTGGATCATGGTGTATGATCCTTTTAATGTGTTGTTGGATTCTGTTTGCTAGTATTTTGTTGAGGATATTTGCATCTATATTCATCAGTGATATTGGTCTGTAATTTTCTTTTTTTGTAGTATCTTTGTCTAGTTTTGGTATCAGGGTGATGGTGGCCTCATAGAATGAGTTTCGGAGTTTTCCTTCCTCTGCAATTTTTTGGAAGAGTTTGAGAAGGATGGGTGTTAGCTCTTCTCTGAATGTTTGACAGAATTCACCTGTGAAGCCATCTGGTCCTGGACTTTTGTTTGTTGGAAGATTTTGAATCACTGTTTCAATTTCATTACTTGTGATTGCTCTGTTCATATTTTCTGTTTCTTCCTGGTTCAGTCTTGGAAGGTTATACCTTTCTAACAATTTGTCCATTTCTTCCAGGTTGTCCATTTTATTGGCATAGAGTTGCTTGTAGTAGTCTCTTAGGATGCGTTGTGTTTCTCCGGTGTCTGTTGTAACTTCTCCTTTTTCATTTCTAATTTTATTGATTTGAGTCCTCTCCCTCTTTTTCTTGATGAGTCTGGCTAATGGTTTATCAATTTTGTTTATTTTCTCAAAGAACCAGCTTTTAGTTTTATTGATCTTTGCTACTGTTTTCTTTGTTTCTATTTATTTCTGCTCTGATCTTTATGATTTCTTTCCTTCTGCTAACTTTGGGTTTTCTTTGTTCTTCTTTCTCTAGTTCTTTTAGGTGTAAGGCTAGATTGTTTATTTGAGATTTTTCTTGTTTCTTGAGGTAGGCTAGTATAGCTATAAACTTCCCTCTTAGAACTGCTTTTGCTGCATCCCATAGGTTTTGGATCTTCCTGTTTTCATTGTCATTTGTCTCTAGGTATTTTCTGATTTCCTCTTTGATTTCTTCAGTGATCTCTTGGTTATTTAGTACTGTATTGTTTAGCCTCCATGTGTTTGTGTTTTTTATGATTTTTCCCCTGTAATTCATTTCTAATCTCATAATGCTATAGTCAGAAAAGAAGCTTGATATGTTTTCAATTTTCTTAAATTTACTGAGGCTTTATTTGTGACTCAAGATGTGACCTATCCTGGAAAATGTTCCATGTGCACTTGAGAAGAAAGTGTAATCTGCTGTTTTTGGATAGAATGTCCTATAAATATCAATTAAATCTATCTGGTCTACTGTGTCATTTAAAGCTTGTGTCTCCTTATGAATTTTCTGTTTGGATGATCTGTCCATTGGTGTAAGTGAGGTGTTAAAGTCTCCCACTATTATTGTGTTACTGTCGACTTCCTCTTTTATAGCTGTTAGCAGTTGCCTTATTTATTGAGGTGGTCCTATGTTGGGTGCATATATATTTATAATTGTTATATCTTCTTCTTGGATTGATCTCTTGATCATTATGTAGTGTCCTTCCTTGTCTCTTGTAACATTCTTTATTTTAAAGTCTATTTCATTTGATATGAGTATTGCTAGTCCAGCTTTCTTTTGATTTCCATTTGCATGGAATATCTTTTTCTATCCCCTCACTTTCAGTCTGTATTTGTCCCTAGGTCTGAAATGGGTCTCTTGTAGGGAGCATATTTATGGGTCTTGTTTTTGTATCCATTCAGCTAGCCTGTGTCTTGTGGTTGGGGCATTTAATCTATTCACGTTTAAGGTAATTATTAATATGTACGTTCCTATGACCATTTTCTTGATTGTTTTGGGTTTGTTTTTGTAGGTCCTTTTCTTTTCTTGTGTTTTGCACTTAGAGAAGTTCCTTTAGCATTTGTTGTAGAGCTGGTTTGGTGGTGCTGAATTCTCTTAGCTTTTGCTTGTCTGTAAAGCTTTTGATTTCTCCATTGAATCTGAATGAGATCCTTGCCTGGTAGAGTCATCTTGGTTGTAGGTTTTTCCCTTTCATCACTTTAAATATATCATGCCACTCCCTTTTGGCTTGTAGAGTTTCTGCTGAGAAATCAGCTGTTAACCTTATGGTAGTCCCCTTGTATGTTACCTGTCATTTTTCTCTTGCTGTTTTCAATAATTTTTATGTCTTTATTTTTTTTCAATTTGATTACTATGTGTCTCGCCATGTTTTTCCTTGGGTTTATTCTGTATGGCACTCTCTGTGCTTCCTGGACTTGGGTGGCAATTTCCTTTTTCATGTTAGGGAAGTTTTTGACTATAATCTCTTCACCTATTTCTCGGGTCCTTTTTCTCTCTCTTCTCCTTCTGGGACCCCTATAATGTGAACGTTGTTGCATTTAATGTTGTCCCAGATGTCTCTTAGGCTGTCTTCATTTCTTTTTTCTTTATTCTGTTCCACAGCATTGAATTCCACCATTCTGTCTTCCAGGTCACTTATCCGTTCTTCTGCCTCAGTTATTCTGCTATTGATTCCTTCTAGTGTAGTTTTCATTTCCGTTATTGTATTGTTTACCTCTGTTTGTTTGTTCTTTAGTTCTTCTAGGTCCTTGTTAAACATTTCTTGCATCATATCGCTCTTTGCATCATCTCGATCTTTGCCCCCATTCTTTTTCTGAGGTCCTGGATCATCTTCACTGTCATTATTCTGAGTTCTTTTTCTGGAAGGTTGCCTATCTCCACTTCATTTAGTTGTTTTTCTGGGGTTTTCTCTTGTTCCTTCATCTGGTACATAGCCCTCTGCCTTTTCATCTTGTCTATCTTTCTGTGAGTGTGGTTTTTTTTCCACAGGTTGCAGGATTGTAGTTCTTCTTGCTTCTGCTCTCTGCCCTCTGGTGGATGAGGCTATCTAAGAGGCTTGTGCAAGTTTCCTGAAGAGAGGGACTAGTGGTGGGTAGAGCTCAGTAAACCTTTAATCCGCTTGACTACTGATGGGTGGGGCTGGGTTCCCGCCCTGTTGGTTGTTTGGCCTGAGGCAACCCAACACTGGAGCCTACCCAGGCTCTTTGGTGGGCTAATGGCAGACTCTGGGAGGGCTCACACCAAGGAGTACTTCCCAGAACTTCTGCTGCCAGTGTCCTTGTCCTCATGGTGAGACACAGCCACCCCTTGCCTCTGCAGGAGATGCTCCAACGCTAGCAGGTAGCTCTGCCTCAGTCTCCTATGGGGTCACTACTCCTTCCCGTGTCCCAATGCAAACACTACTTTGTGTGCGCCTTCCAAGAGTGGAGTCTCTGTTTCCCCCAGTCTTGTCGAAGTCCTGCAGTGAAACCCCACTAGCCTTCAAAGTCTGATTCTCTAGGAATTCCTCCTTCCGTTGCCAGACACCCAGGTTGGGAAGCCTCATGTGGGGCTCAGAACCTTCACTCCAGTGGGTGGACTTCTGTGGTATAAGTGTTCTCCAGTTTGTGAGTCACCCACCCAGCAGTTATGGGATTTGATTTTATTATGATTGCGGCCCTCCTACCATCTCATTGTGGGTTCTCCTTTTTCTTTGGATGTGGGGTATCTTTTTTGGTGAGTTCCAGTGTCTTCCTGTCAATGACTGTTCAGCAGTTAGTTGTGATTCTGGTGTTCTCTCAAGAGGGAGTGAGAGCACGTCCTTCTACTCCACCATCTTGAACCAATTATAAATATCTTAAAAAAGGTTGGAAGTGCAATCTTTTGGTCATTTTTTTATCAAGCCTGAAGTTTATCTTTTGCCCCAGGACTGCAATGTTTTCCACATGCACACAGTACTTTCTGATCACAATGTAGGTACTCTCCAGAGGTTACCTAAGTCATCCATCAGGCCCTGTCATCAGTTGTCACATGAGTATCATCATCTAGATACACACACACACTCCAGGAGAACACATGGCATGCCTCAGGCTGTTGCAATGTTACTCTGGCTTCTGGTGCCGCAAGCTCTCCCCACATTCCATACCCTCCCTCCCTGAGTGAGCCAGAGCCCCCTAATCAGCAGCTCCTTTAAGCCCGTCCTGTGTCCAAACACATTTCTCATATGTAACATCTCTCTGTGGCCTGATAAGTGCCAGTTTGTGCACAAAATCCTCTGACTGGTATTCCAGGTCCTTCTCAATGTGACAATGACTTAACTCTACAGTATCTTTTCTCATACTTCCCCTGCACTTACATGGACACCCCCCAAAACTGGATTATTCTGTTTCTAGGGTACATTCTACCCCATTTACCTGCATATCTTTGCTACTATTGTTTCCTTGGCCTCACCTCCACCCTGTTCTCTGCCTGTTAATCTCCCATTCATTCTTCAAGGTCAATCTCAAATACCATTTCCTGAGGGGCATATGATAATGTATGTTGTGCCCTTTGTAAACTATTAAAAATTGTACAGTTATAAGAATGCAAAAATTATCTTAACAAAGAACCACAGATTGAGTGGCTTAAGTAGCAGATATTGTCATAGTTCTGGAGGCTAAACATCCTAGATCAAGATGTCAGTAGGGCTATTCTGCCTCTGAAGGTGTTAGGGAAGGATCTATTCCAAGCCTTTCTCCTGGCTTGTGGTAGATCCTTGACTTGTGGTAGTGTAACTCTGATCTTCACATGGAGTTCTCTGTGTCTGTCTCTGAGTCCAAATTTTCTCCTTTTTATAAGAACACCAATCATATTGGATTAGGGTCCATCCTAATGACCTCATTTTAATTTGATTAACCTCTCTAAAGACTCTATCTCCAAATAAAGTCACTTTCTAAGGTACTGGGAGTTAGGATTCCAAAATATTTTTTGCAAGACATAATTAAATCCAAAATAAAAGTTGATGAATGATACAATTTTGATCATTATTTTGGCCAAAGGAAAGGCCGTGGGTAGTGGGAGACCATTCTTTCACCACCAAAACCAGAGCCATAAAATGCAGGCAGAAGGCTCTGCTGACCCAACAGTCAACTGTGCCTGGGAGTTCCTGCTTCATAGCACCTGAAGATCAGTTTATATTCTTACCATGTCTCAAAATGTGGAGGATTATCCTTTTAAGCCTACAGATTCAAGAAGACAAAGACTTCTGAAGAAAGGAACGCTGTAAGAGAATAGGCCATTGAAAAGCTTTTTAAAAGAAGACCAAGAAAGTCTATAGCATCACTTGACTCCATACTTTGATTATACTCAATGGGACACTTAAAATAGTATCATATTCAGGTTGGTGTCAACCTGGCTGCACATTAGAATCAAATACTGATGTCTTGCCTCTCTACCTGCCCAGACACTGATTTAAGAATGTGAGATGGACCCAGGTTTTGAATGAAGCCAGGGTTGAGAACCACTGATCTAGGCCCTAATGCTAAGGTAAAATAGTGCTGAATACTTTAGTCTTTACAACAGCACCTGTCTATGGCTATGAACAAAAAATGGGATTTGTACTCCTTTGTAGTATTTGGATAATCAGTCAAGAGGAAGAATGTATAGTAATTTTTCTCAGAGCACATTGCCCAAGTTGTTGAGGTCATGGTGTACTCTTTAGGATTTCCAAGATAATCATGAGATTCTGGGTTGTAAGAATAAACTCGTTACTGGTTGAGCTTCTCATTCAACATAGTGCAATATCTCCTTTGTCTCTTAAGAACTAAATGAATGAACTCAATAGAAATCAGTGCTCCAAGCATTCTCATCTTGGTAAAAATCCTCAAATTGTTCATTGCATACACTGAGGAATTGGAAGTGTACAAAAGGGAGAGATTATACCAAGTTACGTTAAAGCTGAAAGTGTTTATTTTGAACTTTAGGAAGGGAATGAAGGAACTTTTGAGGATCTAACCAAAGAAATGATCTCAAAACCAGTGGCCCACAAAAGAAGTTATCAGTAAGATAAAACCTTATGAGCCTTATAAACTCATCCTGAAGTCATGATTATTAAGTTTTGGCACGAACCACATTCAACTCTGGAGCTTATAAAGTATAAATGAACAGGCTCTATCTTTCTAGTCCCAAAGTTTAGGCACTGATTCCCTTCACTAGCCTGCTAGTCCCTTGAGAATATGGACCATGTTTTATCCTTCTCTCACCCGAAGTAACAAGTATGGGGTCAACCATATAAAAGGTGCTCAGGGAGTGTTTGATATGAATGCAGTCACTCTATTCCTTTCTGTTCTTGCTAGAATCAGGAAGAGGGAAGAAATGAGAATGAGCCTACCAAATCAGCATTTGGCACTCTTGGCCTGTGTCCTAAAAACTAAGAGCACACGCAGAGAATCAGGAGTGGTGTTGCTAGATCAATCAATTAACCAATCAATCACAGATGACTAGAGAGTGAAAAAACATAGAAACATCTCCTCTAGTGAAAACTAGCAAGGTAGCACTACTTTAATTATTTTATGTACATAGGTATTGATGTTTTATTATAAACTGTGCTTTTATTATAATATGAGGAAATTATTAGTAAACTACCTAGTTGGCATTGTATTGGTGTTTTTGTTATATATTTCTCATGACTGACAAGCGGCACAAAATAAAGAAATGGGTACTCTTTTCTGGCCACAGCACCTGATCTAAACTCTGTCCCCATAAATCTAACACTGAAATACCATGAAATGATGCCCCTTGCATATTCCAATGTTAGTTTAACTAAAGGTGTAGACAGCTCAGCAAGTACTTTATATGTCTGGAGGACTGTGCCCCAGTCCCATTATTTCGGGTACTTTCTGGTTTCTTTAGGGATATTCTGCAGTGATTATAAGATGGAGTTAGATTTTGCAACAATTAAAGACTGTCTTGTTGACAACTCGGCAACAATCTATGATTTTTAAAACTGTGCTTATAAATTGAATTCATGAGCTAACCAAGATTTTTATAGAATGTTACATTGTTGTAAAGTAAACTTAGGATTTGAACCTATTAATTCTTTAGAAATAGATTCTACTGTTTACAAATTAAAATTAAGAAAAAAGTTTTGAAAACAAGATACAGGGTTCCATCCAACAGTTTCTACCTAGAAACCATTTTTAAGGAGCCAAGACGCTATACGTACTTTAAAGTTATTTCAAAAGAATTTAAAGATCAAATTGTTTACTAAATCCAATTGATTCTTCCCTTCTCCTGCACCCTCCTGTACTCATCTAAATTTATAAATTTCTGGGCTTCCCTGGTGGCACAGTGGTTGAGAATCTGCCTGCCAGTGCAGGGGACACGGGTTCGAGTCCTGGTCTGGGAAGATCCCACATGCCACGGAGCAACTGGGCCTGTGAGCCACAACTACTGAGCCTGCGTATCTGGAGCCTGTGCTCCGCAGCAAGAGAGGCCACGACAGTGAGAGGCCCGTGCACCGCGATGAAGAGTGGTCCCCACTCGCCGCAACTAGAGAAAGCCCTTGCACAGAAACGAAGACCCAACACAGCCATAAATAAATAAATAAATAAATTTTTTTAAATAAATAAATAAATTTATGAATTTCTGCTATAATTTAATTTTCCACTGTAACTTTTGAATATGTTAGTATATAATGATCTGTCATTCTGTTTACATACAGCGTAAACTAAACTGCATTGAGAAATTCTTCAGTTTTCACCTACTCAATAGGTTTTTAAACTGAAAAATATTTTATTGATATCTGAGTTCAAAGACAGTTCACTCATTATAGGGCTTAAGAGCTGTTCAATAAACTCTAATACTGTGACTATAAAGGCTTCAACCTGATTATTCAGTCATGGCTAAAATAACACTTAAGATTCCTGCATTTTCAGCAGCAACCTGCTAAATTATCTCTTTATAATTAATAATATGCTAAAGGGATGTCATCAAGGCAAAAATTGATGTTGTCACCTGACTGAGAACAAAAAAATCTGTATAAAAATTTCAGAACAAGATAATACTAAGACACAGATACTGTTTCATATTAAATATTTTAAATGTTATATTGTTCTGGTGGTCATAAAATCGTCAATTTTTTGGTCACCACAAACACAACCATCACAGAAATTACATTTTATCATCTCAGATTATTTCCTGAAATACATAGGGATTATTTAGGGACTGATGGAAGCCTATACCCAACTTCATTCCTTCATCCTTCTCCTGATGGAAGAAGGCTGCTGTAGTCCATGGGGAAGAGAAGCTCAAGCTTTGTGGGAATCTTGGTGGAGAGAACTTTCACCTGCAGGCAGCATGTATGACTGAAGATAACCTTCTGCTTACCACAAAGTAGTGGATTCTGGAAAAGCTTGGCTCAGAAACTTATCTGGGGCTTCCCTGGTGGAGTAGTGGTTGAGAATCCACCTGCAATGCAGGGGACACGGGTTCGATCCCTGGTCCGGGAAGATCCCACATGCTGCAGAGCAACTAAGCCCCGTGCACTACAAGTACTGAGCCTGTGCTCTAGAGCCCGCGAGCCAAAACTACTGAGCCCGTGTGCTGCAACTACTGAAGCCTGCGCGCCTAGAGCCCATGCTCCACAACAAGAGAAGCCACCGCAGTTAAGAAGCCCGTGCACCACAACAAAGAGTAGCCCCCACTAGCGGCAACTAGAGAAACCCCATGCGCAGCAATAAAGACCCAACACAGCCAAAAATAAATAAATAAAATAAATAAATTTATTTAAAAAAAAAAAGAAACTTACCTGGACCCCAGAGAGGAAGATCAAGTGTGGTCGCCTGTAAATGTGTGGTTCTTCCTCTCTCTGAGGCCGAGGGGAGTTGAATAGGTAGGCTGTGGCTTCCTAAGCTTGAGCTCAGGGAGTGCATGGAGACTAGGGAGCTCCGAGGCTTCCTCCAGGTGCCTCATTAGGGGACTTGAAGCCTGTTTGCTCCTTCACCACTGACCTAGTAGGCAGAAACTATGTCATCTTTCTCTGCTTAGGGAACTACTGAACTTAGGGTACTGGATCTGAGTCCAAAGTAACCAACAAATAAAAAAGAGGAATCTACTTAAAAGGAAGATCAGTCAGAACAAAAAAGAACTTGTGTATAGAAAAACAGAGCTACCAGATGACAGACAACAACTGAATGAAGAAGGAGGAGGAGGAGGAAGTGGGGGAGGAGAAGGATGGAGAAAAGAAAAGAGAAGAGGAAGGCTGAGCAAGCTGCTAGTGCTCAAGGAAAGCACAATCTCTGATGCTTACTTCAGATGTGACAAAGGAGATAATGGAGAAGAGAGAGCATCTTAAAGGGAGGAACGAGGGCAGAACCAGGTCTAATGAAGGAACATCTCCTACTCCTCAGGGAAGGAGGCAGGCTCCTGCCACTTTTGCCTGGAGATATTTTAGAATTCTTAAGTGTATGCCCTACTTCCCTTACTGAATGTTAATATTTATTGAGGATTTTCCTATCCCTGGGTCCATGCAGGGAATATAACACAGATCTCTGGCTTAAGAAAAGCTACATCCAGACTTGATACAGAGACTACCCAGAATATCTCTGAATATCCCTCAGAGACCCTGAGCTCTGAGCTTGATGCTCACAACAAATGGGACTTTGGGGTTGTCTCCCTTGGACACAGGGAGTGAACAAAATATATGGTGACCGAAAGGTGGACTGTGGTAGTCATAGGCCTTTCGCAGATATTTTCAGCTCTCCTCCTCCCAGACACACAGTAAACTTGCACTTGCTTTACCCTTTGAAGTTTGGTGTGGCCATGCTAGTTTCTTTAGCAAATAAAATGTGAAAAGATTAGATGTATGGTGCTCTGAGCCAGTGTGTAATTTCCATATTCCCTTCCACCCCAGCACAATAATCATGGAAACATGTATCAAGATGGAGCCTCAGTCAGCTTTGGTCCCAAGTACTACTATGAGCAGAAGCCTCTATATTGGACCACAAGAAAAATGTATGAGATAAACACTTCTTGGTTTAAGACCGAGAGATTTGGGAGTTGCTTTTTACCATAATAAAATCTAATATATACCGACTGCTTCACGTGTTAAACTGAATTAGAAAATCCTGCCCTTGTCGGCATAGGTATCATTGAAAACACCTGAAAATGAGAACCTCACGTTGAAAATGACTTCCCAATTGTTTGGAAATTTTTAAAGGAGGGAGACACAAGAGGGCTCGGAGATATGTTGCTAAATTCTTAACGAAACCTTAGAAGAATCAAGAAGAAGTTTGTGTCAGTATCATAGTTTGTTCTGGGGCCAGAATGGAAAGTAAATTCTTAAATATCACTTTGAGACCCTTATAGAAATGAATGTATGCACTCACACAGCCTCATCTTCCTGTTGGAGGAGTATCACATATGGTTTTCTGTGTGCCTTCTGAGTTCTTGCTTACTCTTTCTGGCCCTTCCTTTGTTGGATGATGTTTTTCTGATCAAGAGTGAGAAGAAAGAAGGAAATCTAGAATGTCCATCCCTTTACATCTTTCCAAACTAGCAATAAGTAATTGAATCTCTTCCTCTATGAAATTTAGTACAAACTACGGATACAGAAATAAACTGTCATAAAATATAATGACAGTGAGGTAAGTGCATTGTATCATAGCCACTAGGATTTTTATTTTATTATTTACTGGAAAGGGGAAAACTCATGATAAACAGACTCATTTTCCATGCAAAAAGAAGATATGATGTGTGAGCATTTTATAGAAGAGAATTGTCTGATGTCCTAAACTCTTCCCCGCATTTATTAAAGGTCTTGACCCACCTGAGCTAAACAGTTTACATCTGAAGGAGCATCAGTTTTATAAACTTTTGTTCTCTCACTCCTCCAATCATAGAACCAGAATGGTAAAAATAGTGTGTGGTCACCTGGTCAAGGTTATTTTTCCTTAGCAGTACTTAAGGAGTACTTTAACTTGGTACTCTATGAGGGCAAGAAAACTTTATTTAAATAAGAACTTAAACCACATCTACTGATGAGCTATATATGGTTTTCTAACAGTTAGCATATATATATATGTGTATATATATATATATATATATATATATATATATATATATAAAAAATACTCTCACAACCAGGAAATTTAAGATTTAGGTATAGCTGTTGATTGCTCTAATATTCATTCTCAATCTCACCACATTTATGGAGTACTGAAGCTCTTAGCCCAGAGGTTCTTTTTCTAAACTGAGATATAATTAACATATAACATTATATTAGTTTCAGGTGTACAGCATAACAATATGATATATAATATGAAATGATCACCACAGTAAGTCTAGTTAATGTCCATCACCACACATATTTATATTTTTTTATTTTGATGTGGACTTTTCAGATCTACTCTCAGCAACTTTCAAATATTCAATACAGTTGTTTTTGTTTTTGTTTTTTCATGGGGATTCCCTTGTAGGTTATTTGTTGCTTTTCCCTTGCTGCTTATTTTTCTTCCTTTCTTTTTGGTTTTTTTTTGTTTGTTTGTTTTTTTGTGGTACGCGGGCCTCTCACTGTTGTGGCCTCTCCCATTGCAGAGCACAGGCTCCGGAGGCGCAGGCTCAGCGGCCATGGCTCACGGGCCCAGCCACTCTGCGGCATGTGGGATCTTCCCGGACCGGGGAATGAACCCGTGTCCCCTGCGTCGGCAGGCGGACTCTCAACAACTGCGCCACCAGGGAAGCCCTCTTTTTTTGAATTTAAAAAATTATTTTTATTGTGGGAAAATACGTCACAGAAAATTTACATCTTAACCATTTTTAACTGTACAATTCAATGGCATTAAGAACATTCATCATGTTGAGCAACCATCAACACCATCCATTTCTGGAACATTTCTAGAACATAATACCCTGAAGTGGGTATTACTATTATCATTTTTTAACGTTTTTATTGGAGTATAATTGCTTTACAATGGTGTGTTAGTTTCTGCTTTATAACAAAGTGAATCAGTTATACATATACATATACCCCCATATCTCTTCCTTTTTGCATCTCCCTCCCTCCCACCCTCCCTATCCCACCCGCTAGCTGGTCACAAAGCACTGAGCTATCTCCCTGTGCTATGCGACTGCTTCCCACTAGCTATCTATTTTACATTTGGTAGTGTATATATGTCCATACATACACTACCACCGCTCTCTCACTTTGTCCCAGCTTACCCTTCCCCCTCCCCATGTCCTCAAGTCCATTCTCTAGTAGGTCTGCGTCTTTATTCCTGTTTTGTGCCTAGGTTCTTCATGACCATTTTTTTTTTTCGATTCCATATATATATGTTAGCATATGGTATTTGTTTTTCTCCTTCTGACTTACTTCACTCTATATGACAGACTCTAGGTCCATCCACCTCACTACAAACAACTCAATTTCATTTCTTTTTATGGCTGAGTAATATTCCATTGTATATATCTGCCACATTTTCTTTCTCCATTCATCTGTTGATGGACACTTAGGTTGCTTCCATGTCCTGGCTATTGTAAATAGAGCTGCAATGAACATTGTGGTACATGACTCTTTTTGAATTATGTTTTTCTCAGGGTATATACCCAGTAGTGGGATTGCTGGATAGTATGGTAGTTCTATCTTTAGTTTTTTAAGGAACCTCCATACTGTTCTCCACAGTGGCTGTATCAATTTACATTCCCACCAACAATGTATGAGGGTTCCTTTTTCTCCACACCCTCTCCAGCACTTATTGTTTGTAGATTTTTTGATGATGGCCATTCTGACTGGTGTGAGATAATATCGAATTGTAGTTTTGATTTGCATTTCTCTAATGATTAATGATGTTGAGCATTCTTTCATGTGTTTGTTGGCAATCTGTATATCTTCTTTGGAGAAATGTCTATTTAGGTCTTCTGCCCATTTTTGGATTGGGTTGTTTGTCTTTTTGATACTGAGCTGCATGAGCTGCTTGTAAATTTTGAAGATTAATCCTTTATCAGTTGCTTCACTTGCAAATATTTTCTCCCATTCTGAGGGTTGTCTTTTCATGCTGTTTCCTTTGCTGTGCAAAAGATTTTAAATTTCATTAGGTCCCATTTGATTATTTTTGTTGTTATTTCCATTTCTCTAGGAGGTGGGTCAAGAAGGATCTTGCTGTGATTTATGTCATAGTGTTCTGCCTATGTTTTCCTCTAAGAGTTTGATAGTGTCTGGCCTTACATTTAGGTCTTTAATCCATTTTGGGTTTATTTTTCTGTATGCTGTTAGGAAGTGTTCTAATTTCATACTTCTACATGTAGCTGTCCCATTTTCCCAGCACCACTTATTGAAGAGGCTGTCTTTTCTACATTGTATGTTCTTGCCTCCTTCATCAAAGATAAGGTGACCATATGTGCATGGGTTTATCCCTTTTCCATTGCTCTCACACACATCCAAGTAATACATGAGCCATGGGATTTGTAGCTCACTTGTGCAACTCCCACAAATGCCCTCGAAAGGCTTAAGTGGGAAGAATGATCATCTTCCAGCCTAAGTGCTACCAGAAGGCTCCCCTAATCCAGCTCCTGTTACTTCGCTCACTGCAAATATCCTGGCTCAAGACAGGAAAAGAGTGAGTAAAGAAGCACACCGCTATATTTTCAATATAACAGCCCTTTGCACCCGGTTGGTAACAACTTCTAGAAATACTTTAGATCTTCAACCACAATTAAATGTCATAGTCTTTAGCTAATATATCTTCTCTGAAGCATATATATGATACAAAAAAGATACATGGATGTGTCTATCACAGAAGACTAATAACCATTCATTAGGGTACTATTTCATTGTTAATGCTATTTTTAAAATTTTGTAGTAATGTATTTTTTCCTTAATAGCTACCATTAATGACTATGCTATGTGCAGTAGACACTGGCTTTTGGACCTATGGCATCCATTTGTTCTCTTTCCTTTATCAGTTCGCCATTCTGTTTTGAGTATCCACTCTCCTCCCCTCTCAATCCACAGTAGTAATGGCAGAACTAACTCCACACCCAACTCCATAGATGTCATGTGACCCAGGCCCCACCAATCAGAGCTGCAGGTTCTGCTGGCTGCAGGGATTGTTTCAGGGAAAAGCATCAGAGATGTGAGGTGCCGTGAAACTCTTAGTGAAACTTCTGGACCTTAATTTGAACATAATGAGAGTAAACAGTTGCTAGAACCACCTTGAAATCCCATGAAGCCCAAGAATGAATCCAACACATAACAGAGACAGAGCCAAGTCCAGAGATAGAGAGACTGGGTCCTGGTATCCCTGTTAAGTAAAGCCTTTCCTGAAACCAAATTTACCTGGAATGGTTAGTTTTACATCAGCGAATAAATTCCCTCTTGACTTAAAACAATTTGGGTTGGGTTTTCTGTCACAACAGAAATAGTCCTGATACCTACCTGATAATCAATGAAGACAAATTCATTCATAAACTTGTTAAGAGGCTCTGCCATAGCCCTTAGCCATAATATATTCATCCTCAAATGCATTTATCAATATATTACATTAGAGGAGAATTATTTTCCCCATTCTCAGTCCTCATTCTATTTTTTTGCAGTATTCTTCTGGATTTAAAAATCAAATAGTCAATTCACTCCACACTAACTTACTGTTTTACATATTTGAAAATAATTTCTTAAACACAATCACTACAATCCCTCACTATGATTCACTGAACTAAAAGACCAATACAGCCTTTGTAAAGGTCAGGCAGGAAATAACTAGTAGCTGTCTTCATGAGTCTAGAACACAGAAACAAGTTTCAAATAATACTTTGTATTTCAACTGTATGATATTTATATTCCAAAGGGCAATCTGCAAAATTCTGATATGATAACCCCCCATGTGATCACAAAAGTACATCAAAGTTTCTTTGACAGTTTAATGAGTGGAATTTACTCCATTCCAAAGTCTTGCAACTCAGCAACACACTTTGGGCTATATAATTTATCCATCTAGCTGATACCTTGTCTAACCTGGAAATGTGCCTCTCCCTTTTGCTAAAAATAATTGAGTAGTCCCTTGTAAAGTGAATTGCTATTCCCCACTTAATCTTTCTCTCAGGGGTCTATTAAGGTTAGACTACAGGAACTTGGAAGTTTCAATACCAGAACAAGCAACTGAGACCACCTTCAAAATCTATCTCCACTCACTTATCAGGAGACCTCCAGAAACTCACTTAATTTCTCCTGAGACTTGGCTTCTCCACTGGGAGCTCAGAAATGATAAGAGACCAAAGCCACCAGCCTTCTGGAGCTAGTGTAAGAATTAAAGATAATGTCAGTCAACTAATTGATACAATTTAAAATAATTATGGAAAGGGAAAAAGGTGTACCGTTTAACTTTTGACCTATTTTTTAAATCCACCAAAATGTTTCAAATCAGTAATTTTTTTTATTTTTTATTTTTTAATTTTTTTTTTTTTTTGCGTTACGTGGGCCTCACTGCTGTGGCCTCTCCCGTCGCGGAGTACAGGCTCGGGACGCGCAGGCTCAGTGGCCATGGCTCACGGGCCCAGCCGTTCTGCGGCATGTGGGATCCTCCCAGACCGGGGCACGAACCTGCGTCCCCTGCATCTTTAGGCAGACTCTCAACCACTGGGCCACCAGAGAAGCCCCAAATCAGTAATTTGATTTAAGAAATAGAGTTTTCTTATTCAGACAGTCAGTAAAGCTAGACAGTTATGTGATTGTTTTTTCTTCCTCTCTGCTCCTGACAGAGGGTTTGCAGCACCCAGGACCAGAGTTTCTGGCAGAAATGAGGCATCCCAAGCCTTCTGGGGACATAGTGTGTATCCCTCATCTTGCGCAGGGAGAGTTCATTACTGAAAAGTGTGTGTTATGGGTGGGAAATAAAAACAACAGGCCCCAAATAGCCTAGGGCTGAATTCATTGCCTGTGGACTTGCTACTAATGATCTTGGGAGCACACTGGTGCTTAATGTTTTATCTGTTTAGTGCCAATGTGAGGGCTGGGCTCTCAAGCAAGCCCCAAGCTGAGAATCTAGTGTCTGAAATTTCTGTTCTGAAAGACACTGAACTGGGCAAGAGCAAGGCACATCGGGAAAGAGAATCGTTTTTCTCTTTGGTTTTTACTGCTTCTGAAGCAAAGCCCAAGCCTTCTGGAGCTGGTGCCTCTCCCGGGCACAGCCTCCCTGTGGGGAGTGGGAGTGAGGCCTCCAAGGAGGGGATTTAGGCTGTGCATGCAGCAGCAACATGTCAGAGGCAAGTCCCCATCCCATCCTATGGCCCTTCATACACACGCTGCCAGGACTGTGGCAGAAGAGCAAGAATTGGTGTTTGAACTTTGAGTACTTTTGTCATGAACCCCTCCAACATTTCGAAGATGCAAGAGGCACCGGGGTAATGTTCACAGCAGGAAAGAAGAACAGAGTGCTCCAGGAGTGGCAACTGAGTACTGGATTATTCCTAATATCCTAATTTCAGTTAAGCCAGAGTTGGTGGAGCAGGATTCAAACCCAGACTGAGTGGCTCCAGGGTCTATGCCCTTAACAGCCATGCTATACAGCCCATGAGAAAAACAAGATGAAACAAGATGGAGGAAACATCAGTGACAGTCACAGGCAGTTACTAAAGTAGTCCACAAGAGTGGCTATAAGTCTTCATGACCAAAGCTGGAAAGGAAGCCAGACAAGCCACACAGGCTCATGAAGTAGAACATTCAGATGCTCAGGACATACACTTATACCCACACCTGCACCTGCCCACCCCACACACATGCCATCCCCAGCGCACACACACTTTGCCCACCTGGGAGGATTGAGTTCTTCTTCTCCTAGAGTAGAGGTTCAGGTGAGACTGAGGGGAGGGGTGGGAGATGATCGTCAACTTCCACCGCAGCCAGCCTTACTTACAGCAGCAAATTACATAGGGCTATTTTTTTTTTTAAGTTGGAAGATATTTACATTTATTTTTACTTTCCCTAATCATGGGTATGAGTGGCTTGTATCTCCATCCGGAAAACATAGCACTATCAAGTTACTATTATATCCAGTGGAGAACTCAGTCTTTGGTCACATACACAGGGCTATTGGTTAAAGAATTCTTCAAAGCAGACCAAAGCTGTAATGCTGATCCACAATTCTAAGAATGATTTCTCAAGGGCTGGGGAAATCCAGTAAGATGCAAATAGCCATTTCTCTCATGATCTGGTTTGATCCAGAGATAAAAATCTAGGATATCAACTGGAATAAAATAACTGCACATCTTCCAGGCAATCTTCCATAAATATTATTTCTCATAAACAGGCTTTAGGCAAATGTTGGGCAGCAGACAGTTTGAGCCTAGAAAGAGGGAAATTTTGTTTTGCTAATAACTGATTCACTTTGTTGTAAAGCAGAAAATAACACACCATTGTAAAGCAATTATACTCCAATAAAGACGTTAAAAAATAAAAATAAAAATAAATAAATAAATACTAGTTAAAAGAAAAAAAAATAGAACAAATCTACATGCTTTTGAAAAATCAACCAAGAAGGTAGGAAGGACGTTCCATTAAAGACATTAAGAAATATGACCCAAAGGTTGGCTGAAGAGGCCACCCAACCACCCTATGTATATGGTCAGCATATCTGCCTCTGATCCTAGATTTTATTTTTCAAAATAGAATCAATCTAGAAAAACAAATTTAAATTTCAAAAGTCACTAAAGTCATATATATTAAGTATAAGAGAACCAATTTGTATTTTTAAAAAAATGTAAAAGCTGGCACTGAGGTTACACATGGCTACAAAACAGAGAGGGAAAATAAAGTGCCCATGACAGCTCTACTGCTGTTTGTTTTTAACTTTAATATTACCTATACTGCAACTTCTTCCACTGTAGTAATAAACCAGAATAAGGCCCTTGAGTTCTATAAATTGGGTGATTTCATTTTTTAAAGCCTAGGATAATCACATATCTGGCACCTTATAATTCAGTGTAAGGTTTTTCTGAAAAATGAGATCCACAGATAAGTAACTCCTCCATCTCATTTATCCCACCCCCTACTTCCTTGGTCTCCAAATCAGTGAAAGTGTGACTTGCTGGCCAAATCTGAGTATAGCATCCAATCACCTTATATGTCAGTGTGTTCACCAGCTCTGTTTTGTGAAGATTCCATAGGCTGCCCACAGGGGACAGATTGATAGTTTTGCTGATGAATGTCTCATGCTGTTCTTAAGGAGAACATTTTTTGCTCTCACTGCAAATGGCTATAAATCCAGCCTAGCTTCATCTGCTTCTTCAGGTGGACCTCATCAGTTGTAGGCATCTTATCAGCAAGAAACAGCCTCTCATAATGGTTGATAAATATTCTAGCTTCCCAAGAATCAATTATCGAGAGATTCAAATCATGGTCAGTACTTAGAGCAGCTATTACTACAGACAATGCCAGTTACCCTTTGTACTTATCTCTGTAACCAGAGAGGCTGAATAGCTCTTTTTGTGTCTCCATTCCTGGTCACTAAAAGCTAAGTTCATTCAAAATTTCCTGCTGCCTAGGGAGCTCAAAGGCCTGTAATAAAAGTTGAAGAGATTTGTGTAAACATAAAATAAAATGTATGTTTCCTCTGGCACCCACTCCCTCCACCCCAACCCTGCCCCAAATTTGGGTAAAGGCATACCCAAGGGTAAAGGCATATATATCTGAAATGGTGGGGCAGGTGAAGGTAGAAAGAAGCCTCACTTCTTAGTTCAGCATAAGACAAGATTGTTCCAGGGTGATGTGTTTTGTCCTTCTGCCTCTTTGTTTTAATGAAATTGACCTACAGAATCTGAAATCTGAAAAACACAGGGTTTGGGATTTATGAAAATTTGCCAGGTCTCAAGGGAAAACAAGCATTTTTTTTCCTGCATGGTCCCAACAACATACCTCTAATGAAAGTAATTATAAAATCTCAATGGTTGGGAAGATTAAGGGGAGCTGCTAAGTAAAACCCTCACACTTTTTGTAGTGATCATTTTGCAGCATATACATATATTGAATCATTATGTTGTACACCCAAAACTAATATACTGTTATATGTCTTATATGTCAATTATATCTCAATTTTGTAAAAATCAGCACATAAGAAAAGAAAAGGGTCTGGAAACTCTTAAAAGGAAAAGTGGTAGAGGATATGCAATATGGTACCTCCTCAAGAAAGCTAAAAGGTATCTATGCTCAGAAGAAGGCCCATGAAGAGTAAAAATCCACAGACATTTCAACAGCTCTTAAACCTGTCATCACTTATCTCTACATTTGTAGTTAATCAGGTCTTTCTATGCAGGGAAGCAATGTTCTACAGAATGCCGACCTTACATCTTGATTTTTGTAGAACTCACACTTATACACAACGCTCTTCAGTAGCCAAAGGTCTTCTTTTTCTATTCTTGTGCTTGAGTCTCGGCAACCTTTGCCATAAGTGTGAGTACCCCCATTTCACTGATAAGATAATTGAGGTTCAGACAAGATTAAGCAATTTGTCCAAGGAAATGAAATTATTTAGTGATGGAGCATGTACTGTGGTTATATGCCCAGGTTACAAAATTCTGGCTCTTCTCATTTTGCCACACTGTCACCACGGGTACCAGGCCTGGGAAGTGATGGGTGTGGGGAAGGACCTAGCCATGAATGAGAGGGGTAGACTGACCCGTCAGTGGCTCTTTCTGAGGCATGCACTTACAGTCCAGCCGTATCTATATCTAGTTTTATATCACTTGTAAAAATTTCTCTTTTTCTGTTATTCATTTCCTTTCTTCATAGGATCATGCTCTTTCCATAGTAAGCAATTTCATTCCCTTGATGCTTTGTCAATATCTGAAACTGATCTTCCCCAGGAAAATTTCACTATCTGTCAGACTGTCCAAACTCTAACAGTGAGAGGAGAGTGGCAAGAACTGAAGCAGAGACCTGTGTTCTGCTCTGGGTTGTGGATCTCTAGCCTCATCGTCCCTTCCCAAGCCCAGAAAGAAGCCCTCCAACCCTTCTGCTGTGAAGCACTGCTAAGAATTACATTCTCCCCGAGGTAGCCAGTGAGGAGAACAAGGATGACCACAACATTTTTGGACAACGAATGAGCTCAAGATCTGAAATTGGCCCCAGAACTCCCAGGACCATTAAAATTATTTGCTTAAGATCTCTTGGTTTAAAAGGTTAAATTCCCCCCAAGTAACTTTTTTTTCCTGTAAGTGGAAAAACTTGCTAAATCTATGACGTCAAGGTTGACAACTGTATAACTGTCATACTGAATAGATGACAAAAAAAGATTTTCCTCTGGTTTTTCAACACCTTTCAGTTCTGCACTCATGAGGCAAAGGTACCATTCACTGCTGTCTTTCAGCCTCTACTGCCTCTTGTACAGAGTGGAAGAAGAAAATTTGTGTTGGGTTCTCCTTTCACACACAGAGATTAAATGGTCAGATAGTGCATATGTAGTGCATTCCAAGTCCTTCTGAGGCCATTTAGAAGTATTTCATCATTGCAACTGTTTCAGTTTTTCATTGCTCACAGCTCAGCCCCTCCAACAAGCCTAGGCCTGCCCCCTCTCCTTCCCTCTGAAGTTTTTTTCCTCACAACAAGCCAGGAATCTGCTCACCTCCTCTTACACACTGAGGAACTGAGGAAAAAAAGTGTCCTAACTCAATGAGCTGCAGGTGTTTTTTTTTTTTTTCCCTTAGCATTCAGGCTCTCAACCCCAAATGAAGATTTATCCATAAAGGTTTTATTGCTTCTGAACTCCACAGGATACCTTAGTCCATTTTCACTATCTCTCACTTCTTATCTGGCACAAAATTTTTCTCACTCATACATATTCCTCTTGGGTGGCCCTTTTGTCTGTTTTTCAGAGTTGTCAGAAAACAACACTGTTACACTACCAAATGTAAAATAGATAGCTAGTGGGAAGCAGCTGCATAGCACAGGGAGATCAGCTCAGTGCTTTGTGACCACCTAGAGGGGTGGGATAGGGAGGGTGGGAGGGAGCTGCAAGAGGGAAGAGATATGGGGATATATGTACATGTATAGCTGATTCACTTTGTTATACAGCAGAAACTAACACCTTTGTAAAGCAATTATACTCCAATAAAGATGTTGAAAAAAAAAAAAACAAAAGCAAACAACATTGACGGAAAGCTCTGGAGCAGTGTACCTCAGCTAGGCTTTTAGTTTCTGTTGCTCACTCTCTTTAAATCATTCCAGTTTCATAGACTGTCAGAAGGCCTGGCTGAATCTCTGACTTCTCAATGCGTTGCACGTTCTCTAGCTCAGCCCTTTGGACACTTCCTTGGCAGGATCTCACACAGGAGGGAATACCAATGAAGATGTGCCCGTGCCACAGCGACCTCCACAAAAACAGTGGCTCTCTGACTCAGGCTTGAAATATTTGCTGTCAGTGGTGCATGGGAAAGATAAGTATTCTGAAAGTGGCTTGTAAAATAGCTGAATCAATCACCTGGGTAACTGGGCAAACAGAAAGCTAAGTAAAAAAATAAATTTAAACAGAAACCAGTACCACCCACATGTGAACAGGAGGCAAAGAGCCTGAAGCAGTCTTGAAACAAAAATTCTGAATGGCTCTAAGAATCAAAAGAAACGTAAAGAGTACCTTAGGGCTCAGAGAGGAAGTTCCTTTGGACCGTCCTGCTCCGATCCTAAATGTCTGGAAATGATTCTTGTGCTTTTATTAGGGTTATTTTTCATGAACCAGTTCAGACAAAATAGGAACCAACCCAAATCCATCTCACAAACCCACACCAGCCTTGCGTCCTTCACGGGGTGCAGGTTGTGCTAATTCACTTCTCCTGAAGAAGAGGGCCTGGAGGCAAATTATCCCAGGAAGTTCTTGTTTTGGTCTTAAAGCACTCTAAGGCATCAAGAGAATTAAAGTCTGACCTGGGCAAAATTATTAAGGAGAACTTCTTATATATTTCTAACCGTGATTCCTGTACCATAAATTCTCCTTGTGGCTAAAGAATTTGTGATATTAATTACCTTTTTCCTCCACTTTTTTCTCCGGCTACCCCTGCCCATATATGTAGGCTCTCCTTTACCTTGCCCAAGGGGAGTTCAATTTATAATCAATAAGCAGAAAGTCTCCAAGGCTAAATGTTTAGCAAAAGCCTAAATGTTTAGAACATACTTTCATTGGAGAGGTAAAGGGAATAGAAGGGAGTTTGTGGGTAGAAACAGCTGGAGAAGCCTGAGAAGACACCAAAATAAAGAGGTTTCTACATGCCTAGAAGTAAGAGAGCAGGAAACAGAGAAGCTGGCTGATCCCAGAGAGGCAGGAACTTGGATCTGCTTTCTGGAAGAACCACCAGGAAGGGTCGAGAGAGGCATGACCATTAGATTGATCATCGACCAGGCATGATGTTTCTTGCCCACCTCTGTTCATGGACTGAGATATTCAAATCTACTCTGCCTGTGGTGACCTCATTAGACTCACTAAGAATTCTCGGGCAGCACATGCCTGCCATGTAGACAGATTTCAATGCCAGAATTGAAATCAGAAGAGAAAAGAAAAGCTTCAAGATTTACTTACTCATTTTCATTTTCTTAGTTGATGAGCTAGTTTTTCTACAAAACTGTTTGTTAGTTCAAACCATGTAAAATTACTGCAATTCAAACATTTGTCGACCCCCAGAAATTGCAGTTTCATGTGGTTCACCAATTAATGAAAAGGTAGTTTATCCACGTGGCAGGTGCTGATCCTGCTGGGTCAGCAGGGACCTCTGCTTCTCTGAAGGTTTCCCAAAATCAAGGTCTTCCACAGAAACCCTTACTGTTCCCCTTATATCTTTGGAGAATCTTCTGAGGGCATTGCTGTAATTCCCAGCAGAGGAAAAGTGAGAGAGGGTGAGAGGAGTTAGGTGACTACAAGCTGGGAACGAGAAGGATCTCAAGTTAAAACACAAATCTACCCGGCAGCCTCCTGTTTTCTTTTGGGGAGGCTCTGCTTTCCTAAATAGGGTGCATTTTCCCATCTTTTTGTTTCCCATCTTCAAGTGTATCCTTGTGTTTGTATCTCTGAACAACAATGAAGAATACACTAACAGTGGTCCCTCAGATGCAGTAAAAGCATTAAAATAATATCCTTCCATTGATGTCAAGAGAAGAAAAGGCTCTGACTTAGAATGTTTTAACAGCAAAACATTTATTTTTTATTTATTTATTTATTTTTTTGGCGGTACACGGGCCTCTCACTGCTGTGGACTTTCCCGTTGCAGAGCACAGGCTCCCGATGCACAGGCCCAGCGGCCATGGCTCACGGGCCCAGCCACTGCGCAGCACGTGGAATCCTCCTGGACCGGGACACGAACCGGTGTCCCCCGCAACAGCAGGCAGACCCCCAACCACTGCGCCACCAGGGAAGTCCAGCAAAACATTTTTAAAATTATTAAAAAGTCAAAGTTGAATAGGCATCCATTAGATACCAAGGAATGAAGGAAGGATGGACCTATCTCCAAACTTAAGCCCTGATCTTTGCTCACAAGCAAGGGAAAATTCAATGTTCCATTTTACTTGGGTGTATTTTACTTCAGAACTGTCATCTAGCTCCAAAGCCACATCTTCAGTGAAGCCCTCCCATATTCCCCAAGCCACAATGGGTTTCTGCCTTCTCTATCTTTATGAAATTTTGTGTTACAGAATAAGATTCTTTGTTGGGTTATGTAAACACCATCCATCTATGAGCACCTACTGTATTCAAGGCATTGTCTTGCAGGCCATATAAAGATATGAAAAATACAGTCCTGCCCTAAGATTCTTAGAGTCTAGCAGGCAGCTATGTTTGTGGTCGGTTATGTTGGTCCCTGCCAAATGCCTTGGCATGTCCTATGTCTTCTACTAGTCTGCAAGTTCCTTGCAGACAGAGTTTGTGTCCTGTTCTTTCTTGGGCCCCCATGAAGCAGTGCCCAGCATTGTGCTTAGCATATACAAATATAGGTAAGGCCCCATAAATGCTTGCGTTGAGCCCCCAGACATGGGGATAACTTCAAAACTTGAATGGATGGATGTGTGGCACCTGCTCCACACTGTGTCTTTCCCCACAGCCATCTACTTCTCTTTCTGGCCTGTCTCTGGCAAGCTGTTGCACTCTGGCCCCTTTCCTCATTTGGTTCTCCCAACCTCACGACTAGGACAGGTGCACTATATCTGAAGCCGGTGCTCTACTGCATAAATATTAATAAGCACAGTCACTCAGTTTTCTCCACCTCCCGCTTATCCCCCACTGCTGACAGGAGATGTGGTTTGCTTTTCCTTTAAGTACATTTTCTTTAAGACAGCTATGGAACTCTTTTCTCATTGTAAGTTCTCCAGGCAACCATTCTGCCTCTTCTCTCTTTATGGTGTGGTTTGTTCCTTTTTTTAATATATAAATTTATTTATTTTATTTATTTTTGGCTGTGTTGGGTCTTCACTGCTACATTCGGGCTTTCTCTAGTTGCAGTGAGCGGGGGCTACTCTTTGTTTTTGTGTGTGGGCTTCTCATTGTGGCGGCTTCTCTTGCTGCAGAGCACGGGCTCTAGGCACGTGGGTTTCAGTAGTTGTGGCACGTGGCTCAGTAGTTGTGGCTCGTGGGCTCAGTAGTTGTGGCTTGCAGGCTTTAGAGCGCAGGCTCAGTAGCTGTGGTGCATGGGCTTAGTTGCCCCGCGGCATGTGGGATCTTCCCAGACCAGGGCTCAAACCCGTGTCCCCTGCGTTGGCAGGCAGATTCTTAACCACTGCGCCACCAGGGAAATCCCTGTTCCTTTCTTAATGTTACCTGACTTGTAGAAGAGTACTGCAATTCATGAAAAATTTCACGTGCTTGTCAAATTAGATTTAAAGCTCCAAAACATTGGCAGGTACATCAAGCCAAGAGGTAAAATTATAGTGAGGAAGTCAAGGATCTTAATATGGGTTCCTCCCAAAAGCAGACTCAGAGACAAGAATTTGGGTGCAAGGATTTAGAAGGTAATCCCGGGAAACATGGAGAGGGAGTGAGGAAATGAAACAAGGAAGGGAAGAAAGTCAACAAAGGGAGTGTTGATAAGCAAATGGCCACTCTGGGCAACTGAGGTATGATCCTGCTGAGGACCACATGCGACACTGGGCAGATGCACCTCACTTTGACCCACCTATGGATGAGGAGGCTGGGGAATGTACCCACTCCATTCCACCTCTCTGTGATTGAAGACTGCTCCTGGGCATTAACCCCTGTCTCGTTTAGCATGCTCCTGGAGCTAGAAAAAGCCCTCAGGCAGAGAGAAACAGGAGCTTGAGTTAGGAAGTCTTAGCTTATACACAAAGCTGCACACTGAAGCTGCAGGTGACTGAGGGAATGTGGCCAGACCCCAACAGCATCAGCTGTGCCCACTGATGTATAATAGAACCTAAGATCCAGCAGGATCCACCCTATGGATCCTGAGAGAATGTTGCTCCTGGGACTGCTTAAGGGCATCCAGAGGAGAGTGACAAAGAGACAGAAATCCAGCCCACATTCTGTTTGCCAAACTGTATGCTCCATTTGGGGCTGCATCCACCTGGAAGAAGCAAAGTTCTTTTTCAAATCTGCACAAAGGTGGCAAATGGACTAGCAGTGGCCCTGATGACACTACCCCAATATTACAACAGATGCCAAAACAATATCGGCATTATGTGGTCTGATTGTACACACCACCGTCTCCTTGATGTGGAAAAGAGGGCACACTAGAATAATAAGGCAGTATTTGCGTAGTCTTTGCATTAGGTAATATCCATTTTTGGATATACAGGTGATTCTTAATGCAAATATAATTTTTGCTATCACCCCATTCATAGCAAATTTGAGATCCTTTGCAGCAATAATTAATATGTGCTTTATCATGAGCTTTTTCTTCTATTCCCAGAGGATATCTGATCTTTCTGCCTAACTGAGTGAGGTGGCCCTGTCAGATTGTGCCTTTGCCAGTCACTGGAATTGGCTGCATGGCTGTGCCTGACCCAGAAAGCATTTGCACTGGACCAGAGTCTTCTTTCCAGACCCGTCCCACGAGTGAATCTCTTAGACTCCCCAGCGCTCCCCATCAGAGGGAGTGGCCTGCAAGTGATGTCTCTGGTTATTACACAGTTTGGAATCTCAATCAGTCTTGTGGCTCCCGCTTCCAGATTTACAATAGACACATTAACTTTGCTGAGTATATTTCCTGCACTTGCCTATGCTTCTGGGCAAGGGCTTTTAATGTTCTTTTCTCTTCCACAGACTGTGGTTTGCATGTTTTCCATCTGACTGCTTAATGGCAGGATGCCTTTCTCCACCTCACAAACAAATTGAATTTTCTGATTGTAGGTTATTTACTTAGCCTTTGAAATCCTATAACTTGTCCCAGTTATTCATACTGATTGAATAACTCCTGCAGCATGAAATATCTGAGGCATAGTCTCACAAAATGGAACTCAAGTCAAGGACCCTTTAAGTTCTGACGTCTACAAGACCTTGTAAAGACCCCTTGGAGGCTTTTCTATCTTAGCAGTTGTTCAGTTCCTAGAATCAGAGAAAGCTAGGGCTGGACTAGGCCTTGGAGATAATTCCAAAGTGGCGTCTAATGTCTGTAGCATGTAGATTACAATACCTTGCTGTGATTTGATGAAGAGGGATTATTTTAAGGAGGACTAAAATATGTTCATTCTCTCATCATGGCTTTACTTAAAACGGGAGGAGGCATATGGATCATGGGCTTGATATTTCCTATTGTTACTTTATAGTTAATTATTGATAGCTGTCATCAAGGCCTTAGCTCTAACCCTGGGTACTTTGCAGATACAATAGGTAAGGGGTGGCAACTGGCACAGAAGTACACTTTGAACACAATGAAATTTGGTCTCATGCACCAAATTTTATAATAATTAGAGATGACAGTTTCACATTTTGAAAATAGGTACATACAGACAACTACTACATATTCAAGGAGCTCTTAAATTCCAGGTACCTGCTTTTATACTTACTTATATAAAATGATTATATATTAATGTTAATGATTAAAATAGGTGGGCAAGCCCATTTGACTTTCTGCGTATGAGAAACAATTTTGTTGGATATCGTAAAGTTTCTTTTATCAATATGTAACGTGTTATCACGTTGCCATTTATGTTTCTAACTTGAAATTTGATCCTTCAGCTCTATAACAACTTCTTGTGTTTTAAGGATTCAATCACAGCAATTTTTAAAATAATTGAAGCCACTTGAAATAATGGAATGGTGGCTCTGGGGTCAGACAAACCTGTGTTTAAATCCTATTGATTAGCTCTGTGACCTCAATCAAATTATTTCATTCTCTAAGCTTGCCCCCATCTGAAAAACTTGGGCTAATAACATCTTATGGAAATGTTGAAAGATTAAATGAGATAGATAAATGTATTTTAAAAACAAATGTAGTGTCTGATACATAATAGATCTAGATCTTACCAAATTATCTATCTATCTATCTATCATCTATATATCTATCTTTCTCTATATATTTCCTGATGTTCTTAAATGACTGTATCAAGAACTCTAGTAAAGTATTATTTATCTCCAAGTTTAAAAAAGTGTCTATGAAGACTGCTAATATTCTACATATTTTCTTTTAGGACAGTATTTTTGTCCCTTGTAAGTCAGATGCTGAGGTTCATATTTTTGAGGATTGTGATTAAGTCTGTTACTCCCAGCATCCCTTTTAGTGCTAGATTCTGCATTGGTACAAAAATTCAGCAGGGGCTTCCGTGGTGGCGCAGTGGTTGGGAGTCCGCCTGCCGATGCAGAGGACGCGGGTTCGTGCCCCGGTCCCGGAGGATCCCACATGCTGCGGAGCTGCTGGGCCCGAAAATTTAAAAAAAAAAAAAAAAAAAAAAAAAAAATTCAGCAGGATTTCAGGTTTTGATAAATCAAATAAACCATTGCTTCCAACTCTGAACTACTCCTCTCCTTTACCACGAGGACAAGTAGAAATGAAAGGACTTTTTAATTTGTCTCTGTGACATTTATGGGTGTCAGCTCCCTTAGCTGACTCCTTAATTTAAAAGATGTCATCCCTCTGTTGTCTTGTATTATCTGATTCTCTTACTAGCACTCTAATAGCTGTTTCTTCCGCTCTTGGTTTGGAAACTGGCAAATACAGTTAGTTCCTCGTCAGCCTTTCTCTACCCTATCAACTATGATTCTATGGCAAACACTCTTGGCCAACATCTGGAGAAACTGGAGAAGTTGTTTGAGGGGGTTATTTTATTTTATTTTTAATGAAATCATTTTGGAGCTCTGCCACAAATCACTGAAGAGAAAATGCAAACTTTTGTCTTGCAAATGCTAAGGTTTGTTGAGAATATCTAAAGAGTGGACAAGTAAGAAGTTACTTTGTTAAGTCCTCAGTGTTGGGTCTGGAAACATATGTTTTCCTTTCCCTTCTCTCCCTTGTGTATAGAGACATGCCTAAGGCCGGCCCACTGAGGAATCACTGTGTGAAGCTGGGAATCACCCAGCCCCTCATGACTGCTTTAGAGCCCGGATCCTTCTTCAGGTAAATGTTGTGTGTGCCATGGAGCCCTCCACAGTGAGGCCAAGTGGTCTGTGGATGCTTCTCAGAATAATCTTTTTAAAAAGAATAAAATATAGTATATAACATGTCAAGGGAAACCAATATACTAAAATACAATTATCAGATTATTTTATTATACTATGTGCTTCTTCACTAGTGCATAAAATAACAAGATCTTCTGGCAGGTCTAATAATTACCAAAATTCCTAGTAGTGATGAACATAAATAATAATTAGAGATATCTGAAACAACAGTGAAATGACATGAAAATACCCATGAGTTTTACTGGTGACAAAGTTATACATATTACTAGTACTATCATGGTTTGCTTCCTACATTTGTAATGTAAAGGTATGCTAACTAACTCTCAGAGATCAGCAAAAATAAAAGATGTCATTTTTTTCCCATCCAAGTGTATGGATCTCCCTGATTTCTACTTCATCAACCCCTCAGATGTTCATGGCCCACAGGTTAAGAATCCTCAGATCTTGGCTTCTAATGTGTGAACCAAACTCTCTGGTTAGAGATTCTCACCCCCTGGCCTGTCTCATTGCCAATGTTGCAAGGATCCAACGGCAAGGGGCAAAATCTGAACATTAGAAACCAAAGCTGTGCTTAAGAGAAGGGCTTTTGTCTTTGCTGATGATGGAAAGGATTCACAGTGAAAAGATCATTGTGTATCTTGGATGTTTGGTTAATGTGCCTTTGAAGGCTCTGGAACACACCACCAGGAGAATTCACCCCCCTACAGACTTTAATGCCACCGCATAGCAAATATTGTAGGGAAAAAGGCAAATCAATGTATTTAGTCCACAGAAGAAAAACACGTTTCCAGTTTACGTCTCCATAGCAGTGAAGTCCATCCTGCTGGATCCTACTGGAGGCGAGCCTTGAGAGAGAGGATGGGGACACTGTCTGGGTGTTCCCAGCATTACCTTCTGTCTGTTCTCTGGTGTTTGTTTTCCTATCCCCATCCCTCCTCCTTCTCATCCTGGCTCAAATTCAGCTCTGAAGCAGAGCCCCAAAAGGCTGAAGGCAGACTTCCTCTAGGCAACTCTCCTGAAGCCACCCTAGGGCTCTGTCAGTGGGAGACAGGAGTCAGTGACGGGGACAATCACTGCCACCTTCCTCCCTCCTCTTTCCTCCTCAGTTCCTGCCAAGCCCTGACAGCTCTGGAAGCCAAGGGCCTTCCTTTGACTCCCGCGTAGGTCTCCACGATATGCGCTCCTGCCAAGCCACGGGGCCAGCTCTAGGAATGTGTTTTTAATATTCATTGTTCACTCTGTCTGTTACCGATGTGTGCACTGCAATTACTGTAATTCTTTGCACATGTGTTGTTATGAAATGGGTGCCTTTCAAGCTATGCCAGGTTATTTTTTTTTTCTTTCTGAAACCCAAATCTATTATTTCTACCTATGTTTCAGTTAGTTTGCCATGCTTCTTTATTTCATTTCAAAGATCAGTCTGGGCGGCAAAGAAAGAGTGGCATGTGCACAAAGCAAGGTCTGCCTGCTTTCCTCATGGTACGACAGTTGCTTTTGATTTAGGCTTGTGTGGTTTTAACCTCCCTCTCTTGTTTTCTTCTTTCCATGCACACAACCAAGCCAACTTTCAGACATACGCATCATACACATTGGACATGCGCTGCTGCTGGAGTAGCCATCTGCACCCACGGGAAGGCACACGTGTGGTGTGCAAAACACACACACACACACGTGCATGCAAACAGCTTTTGGTTGAAGATTTCTTGGGTATTAGGATTTTTGTCTCCTCTTAGTGGTAGAGAGGGAAAGGAGATCTAGAAAAAGTCATTCTCTTTTTTTTTTTTCTTGGAATTTAATTGGACCTTTTCTGACACAATGTAGAAACTTCAGCCACTGGGGTACAAAAAGGATTATATGCCTTCATTAATTCAGATTGTCTTATATTTGGCTTTGATTTTTTTAAATCAAAGAACAATAGCAAACGTAAAACCAGATTTTAAAATCTGCTAATATTTTTAAAATTTCTTAGGACAATGATAAAACCTTAGTAAATTAAGAATAACTATTATTCTGCCTTTGAGAACTTACTCTCACAATTTACAGGAGCTAAATTAAAAATAAAACAGCGGCAGTGTCCACCTGGCAAACATCACCAGCTATCCCCACATACATATTCCTTTCTTTAGGGATTTTCAGGATACCCTCTGTTTTTGCCAGGCAGAGAAATCTGACCCGGTCGCACCCCTGCCTGCTAAGCATTTTACTTTCATTGTTAACTATATCCATTTGTCACCATGAAACATTATTATTTTAAGGTAGCAGAGAAGCAGGACTGCTTGCTGCATAATGGTGCTGTAACTCTTGTTGCCAAGAAGGAATCAAAGAAATGGACAGTGGCTAATGTGGGAAATCACACCAGAGAGAAAGAAACATGCAGAGAGACAGCGACAGAGAGAAGCAGGGGAGGAAAGGAGAGAAGGAGAAATAGACACAGGCAGAGGGAAAGACACTGAGAGACAAAAAAACAGAGAGACTCACATAGAAAAGCTAGAATTTCCATGAAAAGATTTATAAAAGAATGACATAGCTGTTGCTAGGGAGCTGGGAGGAGAGCAGACAGATACGCCACCCACCAAAGATTTTTAATATAAACCTGCATGTCTTTGTTTGTATCATCTCTCCAGTGAGCAGACTGGATAAAGAAGGGAAAGAAATATGGAGAAGCAGTCTTCCTAGACACACACTATTTTAACAGCACACTCTGCATCTGCTGTATTGCAGGTATGCCTGAGGTCAGAGGGCAATTCTCACTCCACAAATTCCAAGGCCAAGGCTGCACCCATCCAGCTATGGGGAATAACCCTATTCCCATGCATGATGGCTTTGAGATGCGTAACCCAGGTATGGCAGATCCTGCCTTCTCCTGATTGAAAGAACACATCTTGATGACCTGTGTGGGCCACCAGGGAATTTGGTCTTACTCTTGCTCAGACTTGGGGTTGAGGAGAGGAATCTGGGAGAAACCAGCAGTGGCTCCACAAGATTCAACTCCCAGCGAGAATCTGAGGACGTGGATGGGGGTCAGTGCTACTCAGGATCACCTGCCTGCCTGTATTAGGGTTCTCCAGAGAAACAGAACCAATAGTGTGTGTGTGTGTGTGTGTGTGTGTGTGTCTGTGTGTGTCTGTGTGTGTGTACGTACACACACACACACACATACATGACAAAGAGATTTATTTTATTTTAAGGAATTGGCTAACGCAATTGTGGGGCTAGCATGTCCAAAATCTTTGGGTCAGGCTGGAAATTCCGGCAGGGGTCAACGTTACAGTCATGAGTTAGAAGGCAGTCTGGAGACAGAATTCCTTCCTCTTCTGGTCACCTCAGCCTTTTCTCCTAAGGCCTTCAGCTGATTGGATGAGGTTTACCCACATTATGGAGGGTGACCTTCTTTACTCAAAGTCTATAGATTTAAACGTTAACCTCATCTAAAAAATACCTTCACAGCAACATCTAGACTGGTGCTTGACCAAACCTCTGGATACCACAGCCTAGTAAGGTTGATGCATAAAATTAATGATCACATAGCTCTATAAGATAACTGGGAAGAATATGGCCATCCCGTCACTGAACCAATGTATCAAAGATTCAGAGGTATGAAGTAGGCAGATCTCCACATTGGAGCAAGTGTGAGAAGCTGGGACCTTTATCTAGCAGAGCTGTTGCTTTGTTCTACCCCAAGAAAATTCCTTCCAAAATTGCGTCTTTGAAAAGAGGCTCCTCTAAGGAATCTGTCCCTGTCTTGAATTCACTCCCTCTCTCTAATTCAGACCCTCTGTACTACAACCCCTTATTCCAGTCCCCCAGTTGGATGTCCAAACCACCACCACTGGAAACTTCACGCAACCACACCCCTTGGTTCATCCTCTATCTGCCCTCTTAATTAGTGTCCGGCACCCTGGCCTGACGGTCACTGAGCTATCCTCTGCTCACTGTGGGCTCCAGAATGGCTGAAGGGGTCAACTCTACTCCTCTGAAGGAAAGCAAATACTGGTGCCCAATTCTTTTTCAGTCTCCCCCAAAGTGAAAACTTTGTCTGTTTACCTTACAGGTAGGGTTGTCAGATTTAGGGGGGAAAAAAGCCCAATTAAATTATAATTTTAGAGAACCAACAGATAATTTTTTAGTGTAAATGTATCCCATACTTGGGACATATATTACAAAGTTATTCATTGTTGATCTGAAATTGATGCCTAGTTAAATTTGAATTTCAGATCAAGAACTAATCATTTTTAGTACAAATATGTCCTGGGTAATATTTGGGACGTACTTATACAAAGAAAATTATTCCTTGTTGATCTGAAATTCAAATTTAACCAGGCAATTTATATTTTATCTGGCAATCTTGCAAGATGATCTAAAATAGAAGGATACTCCTCCAACTCACGGAGTGTTTTTTTTCTCAGAGACAACATAGGCTGACTTCCTATCTAGGACCAGATATTCTTCCACAAGCAAGGCTTTGAGTCTTGTTTCCTCTGTAACAATAGCTTCTGACTACCTCTCTCCCAACACCAGCTGCCCTGGAGTGATGGGACCACTCCAGGTTTATCCCTTCTCCTAATTGGAGTAGGGTGGACGAAGGGAAAAGTTGTCCTGTTCAGGTCAATATGTTTTCAGAGTAGGAATCATTGACATCCCCATTCATCCAGGGTCAAGACCCTGGAGTCATCCTCAATTCTGTCTTTCCTTTAGTTCACCCTTCTACAGCTTTATTCACAATGGTTTTTTGAGCCCTCTCCCTTTCATCACAGATATCCTCTTAATCCACATTCATTATTTTTCACTTAGGTGACAACGTGAACCTCTGAATTTTTTTTCCAACCTGTAGCACCTCTCTTCTGCAGCTCATCTACCACACTCCCTGTCCTGAAGTTCAGTGCCATCGTAAACACACAAACACTCCCAAGGCTCAGAAACATTCTGTTTCCAGAATGTCTGTCAAATGAAATCATATATTTTGGCCTACGTCAAGTCCAAATATCAAGGCCATATATCAAGTCCCTCAAGCAACTGACTTTAAACTAGGGGTCACAAACTTTTTCTGTAAGAAGCTAGACAGTAAATTTCTTAGGTTTTAAGGGCTATACAGTCTCTGTCCCAATTATACAACTCAGCTGTTGTTGCATGAAAGCAGTCATAGATGATAATTCAATAAGTGAACATGACTGAGTTCCAATACACCTTTATTTATAAAAACAGGAGGAGAGGACAGATTTGGCCCATACGTTTCAGTTTGCTGATTCCTTCTCTAGTTGCCAAATCAAACCTGATCTCCAAGTCCCAGCTAAAGTGTCATGCTCTCTGTAGAGCTCTCCCTGATCCACCCAGTTTGAAGTGACTCTTTCACTCCATGCACACTACACTTTATATCTCTTTTATGGCCAGACCCACATTCTGCCTTGTATAGAGTCCATGCCCCAGCTCTCTGTTGGAGTGCTTGGCATCTCTTGCTGAGACCATACTGTCCTTTACACAGGGTAGATGTTCAATAAGAAAGTATTGGTGGGAAGAATTGTTGAAAGTCAGTGGAGTGAGTCTAGAGAAACAGCAGAGCCTTAATCAACTACAGTTTCCTCCTTCTCCTCCAGGAAGAAAGTGTGAGTTCCACTGAAGATCATGGAACACCGCCAAATGCCTTCTGGAGAAACTCAGCTTCTAGGCCAGTCAGCCATCATTTAAAACACACAGAAGCCTGCCTATCAAAAATAAACTAGCTAAGCATTCAATTCCCCAACGAGGAAGGTTGGTATTACAAATGGATTTGGGCTGAAACCATTTTCCTTTTTGAAACACACCCAAGCTTTAAAAGAAATAGCTTCATCTGATCTGAACTGCCAACACAGTACTCCAAAATCCATCCCTTGAGAGAACCTCGTTACCAGCTTCAATTCAAAATCCACGTGACTCTGAAGCGTCCGAGGTTTGCAAAGCAGGGTTAGAAACTGCCAGGCCCTATGCACCTCAGAGAAAGGGTTTCAGAGCAGAGAAAAATGAATGGAGGAAAAGAGCAATAATGCAAACATTTCTCCAGCCAACATACTAGGAAAGATAAAAATTATTTTAAAGTTAGCTATCATTGAAAATTGCAAGCAAATGTATTTCTCTGGTTCTTTAGTATTTTTTGTCATTTTTTGGACTTAGGGGTGGTTTAGTTATAGTACTACATACTTGATTTTGTCTCTCTAATCATTTTAGGTGTACGTTACATCTTAATTAATCTGTAGGTTTCTCAAGAAAAGGGTACACATTTTCTGTTCTTACACACCTCCTAGAGCACTATATTACCAGGGCCACAGCAAATGCTCAATAAGCACACAATAAACAAATGAATATATGGGGTATATTAACCTGCTAAAGTCTTTGGTGAGGGAACTAAGTTACTTAAGTTAACTTTTTTTAATTCCTCCCTTCTCTTAAAATCCTGATCCCACCTCTTTTTCGCCACCAATTAGTACTATTTTAAGTCCTTTGAAATTTTCATAACAATAAAAAAGAAAAACCAAAATTTTGCTTGCAGCTGCATTTTACTAGATTTAAAAGTTCTTTGGTGGCAGGACACGACCCACTGACATCTGGATAGATGAAAAGCAGAACTTTTTGTTATTTGCCAAAGTAGAGAAGGTGTCCAGGCAGAGCCACACTGAGGGTTACACCCTGGGGCAGAGGCAGCTGATGTGTGACAAGCAAGGTGGGGTTAACTAGGTTTAGCAG
The DNA here is from genome assembly GCF_026419965.1 of Kogia breviceps. Classification (NCBI taxonomy): domain Eukaryota; kingdom Metazoa; phylum Chordata; class Mammalia; order Artiodactyla; family Physeteridae; genus Kogia; species Kogia breviceps. The sequence goes on from NC_081318.1 coordinate 56,301,039, forward strand.
GCTCCCTACGAATTGGCTGATTTGAATAATTTCACAGGCTCCAGGACTTAGGGGCTGTTTTTAGTTGTCTGATACCTGGCCCTGGGGCAGTTAAGGCTGGTGCATAGATGCCAAGAGTGGAAGAGTTCAATAGGGAAGTCACTGAGGATGTGGACTTAATCAGCTGCTCAAAAAGAGGAACCACTGGCCTCCAGACAGGTCCTCAGAACTGGATCAAGACAGCTTTTTTTTTTTTAAAAAAAAGCACTATATTACACACTATAACAGAAGTCACTGACAACACTCGCATCTATGTTTCCTGAAAGCAGGGGTCTGCCTGTACTATTCTCCCCGTCACTGTACCCTAATGCCTAGCATGTCAAAGGCACGCACATTTTCTCGAATAAATTGAATGAATCCAGATTTTCACTCCTACAACAGGGCAGAAAGATATCCCACTGAGGCTGCTGGCCTGGATTCTACACTTTCAGTAGGTATTGAGACTTGCACTGCAGGAATAAAAAGTGTAGTAAATCTACTATTCTGGGGGGAAAATGTGAATAAGGTCAATATTAGTCTGTCAAAATATTACATCCATAATCTGAGATGTTTTCATTTTATCACAATGACAGACACAAGTAAAACAGATCAGTGTTTATTGTACTGATCAAATCTGAGAGCAAAATGACATTTGGGGATAAGAGAAATGGGAATGAGAGAAACAGAAACTGACCAAATTTCAAACTGAGCTAAATTTCAGTGGTTCTACTATGGGATAGAGGATAACAAAGCTTCGAAAATCAAGAAGCAAAGAAAGGTAAGAAATGACACTAGATAACAGAAGCTCATGAGCTCTGGAAAGAGAATCACTGATTTTATAAGATCACATAACACTAAGAGCATCTGGAGGCGTTATCATCGTCTATTGGCAGAGAAGAACTGAAAGAAAATACATCTAGATTTAGCTTAGATAAAATAAATAGGAAATAATGTCTTGGGACTGTAGAAAGTTAGTCATTAGCCCAATGAATGCAAGAAAACAGACTTAAAGAAAAAAATATTACACCACTACAGTGCTTCTATAGGAAGCAACACAGAATGAGGGCTTCATGATAAACTCTAGAAAGCTTTAGAAAACTCCAACAATGGTTGCTTCATTGCAGGATCAATCAAATTCTTTATTATGTTAACGTATGTTGGGAACCTCCAAGAGCAAGGTGAGGTGGGTCTTGGCCACAGAGCCCTCTTTTCATGGAGCAGCTCACGTGACTCACGTTCCATATAACTCTCTTTGATTAAGCCTACGCTAACGTGATATTTTTTTTCTTCCAGTGTTATTTTCATAGCAACACAAGTTATTTTTTTTTGTCAGAATTTAAGCAACAAAATTCCAGAACACACAGTGCCACCCTACCTCTTGGGGACTAACTAGAAAATTCTCCTCGTGTCTAATATAGGTATCTATGTCCTTTGAGAAAATACAGCTGGTCCCTCTATGACATTCTTGAGAGAGATTAAATGTATACGGTAATGTCTACTCTCCTCAGTGCTGAAAAATAAAAATTAAAAAGAATTGAAACAGGATGTGGTTAGTGCTGAGAGAACCTCAGACTGATCCTAATGTTAATCACTGTCCCATTATGTTCCTGTTCATCTACTTAATTAAAAGCCCAGAAAAAAAATTAATTTAAAGCCTGGAACCAAAGCAGCAAGGTAAGAACAGCATTAACAACTAGAATTTCCATTTCTGCAAGTCTGCAAAATTCAGCAGTGACTTCTATTGAATGAGCATCTGATTAGGACATCAAAAAATATCGAATATCAGCACTTAGCTAGATAGCTTGACATGTCAAGCAGAGGCAAAAGCTGTAGTAGGCATTCCAGGAACAGTAGAATGTGATAGGCAGGTCTTCGCCCAGTGATTCTGAAACAAGTGGCCTCTTTTTTTGCAGTAAACCTCCTTGCAAGATCTTGTGATTCTGGTGCTCTAATGGGGCAGTTGTTTATTGACATTTTGAATGATGTAAGGTCATTTTATGATGACTTTTAAGAAGCTACTGACATTACTTTTTGATTTTTAATTTAGATTTCCATTAAATATCTATATGTTTATATGAGTTATAAACACCCAGCCATGGAAGCTCCTCTGAGATCACTACTGTTACAAGCAAAACAGACCCGAGGAAGTTGGTGGCTTTCAATAACACCTCCAACAATGACTCCTTTATTGAAATATTTATTAACTACATAGCATGTGCTAGGTCTTTTCGTCCCCTGGCTTGCTCAGCTCTATCCTTATAACTAAATGACCAAGACAGCCTAGTCAATCAGGCAGCTTTTGAATTACTTTCAATGGCAAAAACATAGACTGATGGTCACACAGCCACAGGTATCAAGCTGGCATCCTGGGCTCATGTATTTCCATTAGCTAAGTGAACTCAAACCTAGGAAACCACACCTTTAGAAAACTCACACTAGTATACCAGGTAGCAAAATTACAAACACCATTCCCAAAGGGGCAAAGAAAAATGAAGCTTCTTTATTTTCCTGTAAGTGGGACAATCCCAGTTTACACCTGTTGTGCAAGGGTCCCAACTGCCCTAACATTTCCCTAAGATTTTTAATTTTTTTTTTTGGTGGTACGCGGGCCTCTCACTGTTGTGGCCTCTCCCGTTGAGGAGCACAGGCTCTGGACGCGCAGGCTCAGCGGCCATGGCTCACGGGCCTAGCCGCTCCACGGCACGTGGGATTTTCCGGACTGGGGCACAAACCCGTGTCCCCTGCATCGGCAGGCAGACTCTCAACTTCTGCGCCACCAGGGAAGCCCCTAGATTTTTTATTTTTTAATAAAGAATTATTAATAGCTGCATTGGTAGACTTCTACTTTGTATTTCAGCTTCTGACATGGTCTTGGCTAGTACTGTGGGAGATGTATGCACAATAAAAAGATTTTTTACTTTAACATATGATTAAGTCTAAAAGATGTCTAGCAATAACCCATCTCTCTTTTCCCTATTTCTTCCAGACTCAGTTTAACAAGTTCCTTCCTTTCAAAGACAGCACACACATTACCTTCTGGTAAATGCAGTGCCCTCAGGCAAGAGAGAGCTCAGGAAGCTAATTTCTTGCAGTTTAGGTGGCAGTTGAGAAGGACTGAATATCCCTGCCCCTACAAGCCATAGTTGGGCCAGTCAGTTGTGCTGTGGCCTATGCCACACCCACACCCACACCCTTTCAAATGCATATAGCCAATGAGCCATCAGTTGGTAGGGTCAGTAGAAATGTGAGACTTCATTGGTTACGTGGGAAACATAAAAGGGAACTAGAGGCTGGGCCATCTTATCATAGAGCTTATAGAGAGCAGCCTGAAAACTATCATCACACAAGCTTGTGATTCACCATATGATTTATATACATATAGCAGTAGCTATTATTTAGTAATGCTGTTTTATTTTGCAATAAACTCTTTCAGCAGCCAAAAACTCAAAAAGCCAAAAGCACACGTTTAGCAAAAAATTAAGCTCTAAATTCAATTTCACAAGAAAGTTGATGATGAATATGGATGTTACAAAGTATGTTTATCAACACAGTTTACCATCTGTCATGAGGGCTAAGTGATACCACTGCCCACATGAAAACCAGAAGACACAAATCTTTGGAAGAAGCATGAGCATCTATTCCAAAAGTTAGAAGTTACTTTAAGACTATATCCAAAAATGACTGAACATGTGCGCCTGCAGAAAACGTGTTTACAAATCTCTCACTGAAGCATGACTTTTCACTTACCTCAAATGTTTGTTCTTCTTCATTAAATTCACCCACTTCAGATTCCAAGTTCCCTTTTGCACACATGAAAAGTGAAGTGATAACTCCATTGCTGGAAGAACTGCACAAACAGTTGAACGAGGCCAGTTTTATTCCAGTGTCCTAGATACATCAAAGAGAAAATCAGTTAGTTCCAATAATGATTTGTTTTTCTTTATTAAACTCATGAAATCGAAATACGTCTTTTGAATATTCATTTTTTCAATAAGAAATATCTGACATTATCGTGAATGCTATCATAGGCTCACATAAAAAGATCAACATTAAAGATAAAATTATTTCTTCTGTGGTACAGAGATACAAATTTTAGCAGAGTCCAGTGTTGTGTGATAAAAACAATATTCTTACTAAATTAAGAAGCATTTGGAGGAAAAATGTACTTGAAACTGGATGTGGTAAATGTATAATTAATAATTACATCCTAAAAAGCTGCTGTCTTCCACTAATCAAAACAGAAACTGTGTTTGTCAAAATGTATATATATTACACACACAAAAATATGCAAAGTTAGAGTAACTGAATTATAAAACTGTTTATGAGGAAGCTAGTGTTCAATTTCATTACGGAGATAAACACTTTCGTTGCTGCCTGCCATTCACATCTGCCCCTAATGTTTGCAGAACCCATGGCGAGAACAGAAATGGAAGCCCACAAACTGTAAGTCTAGAGTTTTATAAGTTATAAATTAAGCTAGCAAACTGTTAAATATGTTGGATGCTATCGTGACAAATATACTTTCGATAATGGCCTAAAAAGCCAAGTTATAATTTAGAATCCTCAGAGTGCTTGGAATTCTGGTGTAGAATGTAGCAATGTGGAGGGAAACACCCATCCCTAGCCCTTCCCCCCTCCAACTCCCTCTGGCACAGCAAGGGTCCTCAAAAAACAGGGAAGAACATCCCAGACCAGCCCACATGTCCAAGTTCTGTCAATAGTACCCCCTTTCCTTACCCCTAAACAGCTGTCACTTGGCCAAATCGTAGGCCAGGGGGTGCTAATACTAGTAGTAAGGTTCACCCTTGGGAAGAAGTACCTGAGGAAGATGCCTGCCCATCCCTGGGAGCAGGTCAGGGCCATCTAGACAAGGAGTTCTGGGGCTTAGCCACCTGGGCACTTGTCTGGGAAGGCATGTCTCTTTGGCCCCTCAGATTTGAGTTGAGCTGAACAAGAGAGCTGACCCCTCTAACATGTAGGTCCCTAGGCAGCAGCGTTTCCTACTCAGATTTAGATCTAAGACATTTTCAACTGCTTGTTAGAAATGTTTGAGGTTTTAAAGAGCCATTTTGAAAATAAACTTAAGTGCCTAAGAATAGCATTAAAATACACACACACACACACACACACACACATACACACACACACACAGACAATCATCACATCCCTGATGCTTTGAAAATGGAGGAAGCAGTATTATTAAGTCAGAAAATGAGACTAATGTAAACCTTCAGAGACTCCTAAGCAGGACCAGCTTCTGGGAGTGTGACTTCTGCAGTCACACAGGGCCTCTGAGCTCAGAAAGGTCCCACATTTGGTTTCATGTTCACCTGTCACCTTAAAATATTTTAACACTTTGAACAAGAGGCCTCACATTTCCATTTCGCTCTGGGCCCTGCAAATCACTAGCCAGTCCTGTTCTCAAGGGCCATTCACTCAGCAAGAGGGTTTCCTATGAAACTTGCACACTGTTTTCCCTTTGAAAGAAAAGTCAATAGAGCCAGCATTTCGCTTTCGATCATTTCACCTTCCCCTATAGGCCTGGACAAAAACATAAGGGCAGAGGGGAAAATGGTTTTAAAGGGCACTGGAGTATTTGAAAACCCTGACAAAGGTTCCATTAGAGGGTTCAAGTTGGTTCTTGTTATTCTGGTATTGCCTCACCCACTTCCTGCCTAATCCCTGATTAAATGCCAGCATTTCACCCAGGTGTCATCTGGTCCTTTCTTTTGCCCCTAACCCTATCTCTTGATTATAGAGGTTTGCTTTTTCTTTGTGATTTTTTTTTTTCCAATTCCTCTCTACTTTCTAGATTAAAGTTTGGAGTAGTAATATTATTAAAGCATAATGCCAGGCAGAGATAGAAAGCTCTCCAGAATATCTTTATTAATCCAGGGCAAGTCCATTTTGAAAGAAAGAAAGAGAAAGGAGATTTATAAAGGGCAAGGGCTGGCCTTGGCAGATCCTCACAGCAGGGGCAGTGCCTGACACACTGCAGAAAGGTCTGAAAGGAAACAGAGGAAAACTGTCCTCAGCATCAAATCCCCCAATGACTGACACTCCCTTAGCTTCCTCCTCCTTCCACTAGCCCCAGCCCTCTATCTCATGAACCCTGACTTTGAGTTTCTTAACTCACTATCTATTCTGCACTTTCTCCTACAAATCTCCAAACTCCCCCTCAGCCATCAAACAAGGAAAAGCCCCCAAACCCAGCCTTCTTCAGGCATGGACGGCACCCAGGGAAATGGGGCAACTGTATAGGTGACGATGAAGGGCTGCCAGCTACTAGCTCAGCAACACAGAGGTTAGGAGCAGTCTTCAGGCTCTTAGCAAGCTGCCAGTCTCCCTCTTTAAGGTAAAACATGGAAGCCCATCCTGACTGACTTCAAACACAGAAGCCTGGGGAAAAGCTGGCTCTTCCCTTCTCTGCCTCACACTGTGTGCACACCTATTTTCTCTCTGGGTTATTCTAAAAGGACCACAGGGACTTGGGGTTCAGGACAGAGGTGCAATCAAGGCTGAAACAGGGATGGCCCAGAAACAGAACTGGGCTTTCTTGACGATGGGGACAGACAAGGCTACCCTTCCATACATTCACCCTAAAGCCCCCTCTGGGGCCCATCCCTCCAAGGAAATCAGCCACAGGACAGAGGTAGAGAAATGATAAGAATTTTCTGCAATGCTCTAAAAAAACACTCAGGTCATCCTCCTTCTTGGATTTCTAAAAGGTTTGTGTATGATTATCGAGTTTCATTTACTGGATTTGTTTCTAGGAGCGATATTCTGAACATTAAAAACTGATAAGGGGTGGGCACAGACCCATCAGAGTAGGCCCTGTCTTTGCAGCTGGGAGTCATGGGGACAGAGGGGGAATGGGTGAGCAGGTCCTACTCAAGAGACTTGAGGCAGCAGCCATTTACCACCCAATGGGGAAATATTCAGTATTTAAAGTGGGACCTATCACACCAGTGCTTACCAGCTGAATACTAGCTCTATTAACAAGTTTTCCTTGGCTCAAATAAATGTGGAGTCAGATATGTCTGGGTTGGAATCCTTGATCTTTCACTACCAGATGTAGTAGTGAGCTTAGGTAAGTTATTTAACTCTTGGACCTCAACTTCCTCATTGGTAAAACTGGAATAACTCACCTCTTAGTTCATTATGACATTTACATGAGACAATATCTGTAAAGTGCCTCTCAACTCAAATTTTGCTCACATAGAATTCAAGATCATGTTCCTAAAGAGTGTGGCATAGGAAAAGAACAATAGATGTGACTAATGTTTAATGGCATATATTAAGTGGCTAGAGTGTGCCAGGCCCTGTGCTGGTGCAACACACCTGCTAGCCAATTCATCCTTACCAAGACCCTGTAAATTGGGAATTTCTATCTTCATCAAGGTCCTTTTTTGTTGCAAATAATAACAATAGTTAATATTTATTGAGTGTTAACTAGAACCCTATAAGGAGTTATTGTTACTGACCTCGTTTTGCAAATGGGGAAACTGTGATTCAGAAAGAGTAATTAATGTGAACAGTAATTGAATTGATGTGTACAGGCTGTGAGGATTACCATTGGAGTCAGACACCTTGGCTTAAATCCCAGCCCTGGAGAAGTTACCATGCCTCTTAGGCCTCAGTTTCCTCATGTGTAAAAAGAATTAAAAGGGTTTTGAATTACCCGGTGTCCTGGCAGGAAACAAATGGCACACTCAAACAGGGAAAGTGAGGATGGTATACAGAGCCATAGGCAGGATTAAGGGAAAAGTACAAGGGATGATGGAGCACATGATTGGGGGGTGGGAAAGTGCTAGCAATAGCCTTAACCAACCTAGACCTAAAGACCCAGAGGAAAGAGTGGGCAGGAACTCAGTGAGAGCTGAGGCTGGAGCTATTGCTGGAGCTAGAGCTGTTGGAGAGGCCACAGATCGACAGTAAAGGAACGAAACCACTGCTAACCTGTAGCCTGGCAGGGAGAGAGCCAAGAGAATAGACACCCTAACTTCACTCTCCTCCTGCACTCTGTCCTCCTGCCACTACCTCTCATCATTGATCCAACCCAACTGGAAGCTACAGGACAAGGAAGTCAACTGATGCACATGAATGGTCACAGACAGGGTGGAGGAAAGTGGAGAGTGAATCTGGAGGGGTAAAGGGAATACCTAGTCTGGCTATCTTATACTACATATCCAGAATTGGTATTGTATTAGTTAGGGTTCTCCAGAGAAACAGAACCAACAAGCGGTGCGGGAAGACAGAGAGAGAGAGAGAGAGAGAGATTTGTAAGGAATTGTCTCGTGATCATCAGGGCCGTCAAGTGTAAAATTTGTATGGCAGGCCAGCAGGCTGGAAATTTTGGCAAGAGTTGATGTTGCAGTCTTGAGTGCAAATTCTACAGAACAGCAGGCTGGAAATTCAGGCAGGGTTTCCATGTTGCAATAGTGAGGAGAATTCCTTCTTCTTCAGGAAAACTCAGTTTTTACTCTTTAGGCTTTCAACTGACTAGATGTGGCCCATACACATTATAGAGGGTGATCTACTTTATTCAAAGTCTATAAATTTAAATGTTAATCTCATCTAAAAAATACCTTCACAGCAACATCTAGACTGGTATTTGACCAAACCACTGGGTACCATAGCCTAGGCAAGTTGGCACATAATCTTAACTATCATAGGTATCTAAAATGATTTAACCTTTTAGGACATCTCTTTTCTTATCTACATCTGAAGTAGGTGGTACAAGCTCCCTTATAGTTCCTAAATACCACAGCAAACTAATGACTTCCTGATCATCACTTCCAAAAGAGGTGAAGGGAAGAAGTCTGTGCTAGGCTGTTAGATCCTTACATTCAGGACAAGGGAGGTGTGGCCAATTCAGCCCAAGTTTCTGGGGTAGCACATCCCAAATAATTGTGAAAGGAAAATTGTTCCAGAATGTTAAGAGGTGGTTCAGGAAAAAAAATCTTCCCCTGAACAAATGCAGTTGTTTATTCAAGCACTAAACAAACTTAAGTAGGTGTCTTATTTACTGGGGAGACTTCCCAGAACCTCTACTGAGTTGATGAACATTGTAAATCTCCAGATGGGGTTTTAGGTTGCTGTTTCCTGAGTTTATGTGACCAATGATCACTTTGCCCTCCAAGTATGTGTAAACATCTTGAAGAGCCATGATTACAAGGAATGAGATTTGGGAATGTGGTTCTAGGCCCACCCTGAGAGCTCTTCTAATAAGACTGCTGGTTTGCTCCCTGCTTTCCTGCCACTCCCTTCTAGTGAGAGAGAAACCTAGTGGAAATGAGGATAAGCTAGTTCTTGGGGGACCCAGGTCCAGAACCAGCTATCTAATTTGTAGGGCCCAGTGCAAAATGAAAACGTGGAGTCTCTTGTTAAAAAATTATTCAGACTTTCAAGACCTTGACAGCAGAGCACTAAATCAACTGTGGTGCACTTCTGAGAAAGATGGGGCTGTGTGCAACTGTACAGGTTATACATCCATGAAGCTGACCCTGACCTGGTCATTCACTTACCTAATAAATTTAACATGTTCCTACTATGAGTCACATTTTCCTGTCCTGAAAATCTTGCAGAATAAAAGAGGAAAGTTCCTTGGACACACCCTAGGGCAAACAAGTTCTCCAGTTTTCCTCAAGCCCAACCAGTGAGTCCCCCATGACCTACACATTCTTGTCAGGTGGTCTCAGGCAACAGACTGAAAACAAATCAGAAGAAGGGCACCAGTTTCAGTTGAGGTTGGGTTCTCCAGGAAGCAAACTTCCTGAGACAGAGCTTAGTACGCAGGATGTTTATTAGGGAGTGCTCTTGGCATTAACATCTGTGGAAGGGAGGGGAGGAAAGTGGGACTGGGCAGAAGGAGAAGTTGGGCTGCAAAACAGACTGAATAACAGCCGCAGCCTACTTCCTGGGGAAGCTCTAGAGCTAGAATGGCTCTTCAGTATTGTCCTGAGCTGGGACATTGTCCTGAGGTGACCAGCCTTTATACTCCTCCATGGATCGGGGTCAGCTAGATGGGGCAGCCATAGAAAGGGGCCTGACCTTGGATGAGGTGTCTTCACAGCTGAGGCAAACCCTATGGTGGGGGTGGGGGCTGTGACAGCTGAGGCTGTCCACCAACATCACTCCCAGCTGCTGGGGCAAGAAGGCCTTTCTTAAAGATAAGTCAGGTGGGGGTTAGTGGCTGTAGAGAGGCCAGTCAGGAGTACTACACTGCCCACCTGAGTGCTGATGTGGAAAACAGACCAGAGGGCAGACAACAAAAGCAAGAAGAACTACAATCCTGCAGCCTGTGGAACAAAAACCACATTCGAAGAAAGACAGACAAGATGAAAAGGCAGAGGTCTATATACCACATTAAGGAACAAGATAAAACCCCAGAAAAACAACTAAATGAAGTGGAGATAGGAAACCTTCCAGAAAAAGAATTCAGAATAATGATAGTGAAGATGATCCAGGACCTCGGAAAAAGAATGGAGGCAAAGATCCAGAAGATGCAAGAAATGTTTAACAAAGACCTAGAAGAATTAAAGAACAAACAAACAGAGATGAACAATACAATAACTGAAATGAAAACTACACTAGAATGAATCAATAGCAGAATAACTGAGGCAGAAGAATGGATAAGTGACCTGGAAGACAGAATGGTGGAATCCACTGCTGCAGAACAGACTAAAGAAAAAAGAATGAAAATAAATGAAGACAGCTTAATAGAGCTCTAGGACAACATTAAATGCAACAACATTCAGTTATAGGGGTCCCAGAAGGAGAAGAGAGAAAGGACCCGAGAAAATATTTAAAGAGATTATAGTCGAAAACTTCCCTAACATGGGAAAGGAAATAGCCACCCAAGTCCAGGAAGCACAGAGAGTCCCATACAGGATAAACCAAGGAGAAATATGCCAAGACACAAAGTAATCAAATTGGCAAAAATTAAAGACAAAGAAAAATTATTGAAAGCAGCAAGGGAAAATCAACAAATAACATACAAGTGAACTCCCACAAGGTTAACAACTGATTTCTCTGCAGAAACTCTTAAAGTGATGAAAGGGAAGAACCTAAAACCAAGATTACTCTACCTAGCAAGGATCTCATTCAGATTTGATGGAGAAATCAAACGCTTTACAGACAAGCAAAAGCTAAGAGAATTCAGAACCACAAAACCAGCTCTACAACAAATGCTAAAGGAACTTGTCTAAGTGGGAAACACAAGAGTAGAAAAGAACCTACAAAAACAAATTCAAAATAATTAAGAAAATGGTTATAGGAACATACATATCAATAAATACCTTAAATGTGAAAGGATTAAATGCTCCAACCAAAAGACACAGGTTTGCTGAATGGATACAAAAACAAGACCCATATATATGCTGTCTACAAGAGACCCACTTCAGACCTAGGGACACATTCAGACTGAAAGTGAGGGGATGGAAAAAGATATTCCACACAAATGGAAATCAAAAGAAAGCTGGAGTAGCTATACTCATATCAGATAAAATAGACTTTAAAATAAAGAATGTTACAAGAGACAAGGAAGGACACTACGTAATGATCAAGGGATCAATCCAGGAAGAAGATATAACAATTATAAATATAAATGCACCCAACATAGGAGCACCTCAATACATAAGGCAACTGCTAACAGCTATAAAAGAGGAAATCAGGCTTCTCTGGTGGCACAGTGTTTGGGAGTCTGCCTGCCGATGCAGGGGACGCGGGTTTGTGCCCCAGTCCGGGAAGATCCCACATGCCACAGAGTGGCAGGGTCTGTGAGCCATGGCCACTGAGCCTGCACGTCCAGAGCCTGTGATCCGCAATGGGAGAGGCCACAACAGTGAGAGGCCCGCGTACAGCAATAAAAAAAAAAAAAAAAAAAAAAAAGAGGAAATTGACAGTAACACAATAATAGCGGGGGACTCTAACACCTCACTTACACCAATGGACAGATCATCCAAAATGAAAATAAATAAGGAAACACAAACTTTAAATGATACAATAGAGCAGATAGATTTAATTTAAATTTATAGGACATTCCTTCCAAAAACAGCAGATTACACTTTCTTCTCCAGTGCACATGGAAAATTCTCCATGATAGATCACATCCTGGGTCACAAATCAAGCCTCAGTAAATTTAAGAAAATTGAAATCATATTAAGGATCTTTTCTGAACACAACGCTTGAGATTAGAAATGAATTCCAGGGAACAAAATTGTAAAAAACACAAACACATGGAGGCTAAACAATACGTTACTAAATAACCAAGAGATCACTGAAGAAATCAAAAAGGAAATCAGAAAATACATTGAGACAAATGACAATGAAAACACGATGATCCAAAACCTACCCGATGCAGCAAAAGCAGTTTTAAGAGGTAAGTTTATAGCTATACTAGCCTACCTCAAGAAACAAGAAGAATATCAAATAAACAATCTAACTTTACACTTAAAGGAACTAGAGAAAGAAGAACAAAAAAACCCCCAAAGTTAGCACAAGGAAAGAAATCATTAAGATCAGATCAGAAATAAATGAAATAGAAACAAAGCAAACAATAGCAAAGATCAATAAAACTAAAAGCTGGTTCTTTGAGAAGATAAACGAGATTGATAAACCATTACCCAGACGCATCAAGGAAAAGAGGGAGAGGACTCAAATTAATAAAATTAGAAATGAAAAAGGAGAAGTTACAACAGACATTGGAGAAACACAACGCATCCTAAGAGACTACTACAAGCAACTCTATGCCAATAAAATGGACAACCTGGAAGAAATGGACAAATTCTTAGAAAGGTATAACCTTCCAAGACTGAACCAGGAAGAAACAGAAAATATGAACAGACCAATCACAAGTAATGAAATTGAAACAGTGATTAAAAATCTTCCAACAAACAAAAGCCCAGGACCAGATGGCTTCACAGGTGAATTCTATCAAACATTTAGAGAAGAGCTAACACCCATCCTTCTCAAACTCTTCCAAAAAACTGCAGAGGAAGGAACACTCCCAAACTCATTCTATGAGGCCACCATCACCCTGATACCAAAACCAGACAAAGATACTACAAAAAAAGAAAATTACAGACCAATATCACTGATGAATATAGATGCAAAAATCCTCAACAAAATACTAGCAAACAGAATCCAACAACACATTAAAAGGATCATACACCATGATCAAGTGGGATTTATCCCAGGGATGAAAGAATTCTTCAATATATGCAAATCAATCAATGTGATATACCATATTAACAAATTGAAGAATAAAAACCATATGATCATGTCAATAGATGCAGAAAAAGCTTTTCACAAAATTCAACACCCATTTATGATAAAAAATCTCCAGAAAGTGGGCAAAAAGGGAACCTACCGCAACATAATAAAGGCCATATACGACAAACCGACAGCAAACATCATTCTCAATGGTGAAAAACTGAAAGCATTTCCTCTAAGGTCAGAAACAAGACAAGGATGTCCCCTCTCACCACTATTATTCAACATAGTTTTGTAAGTCCTAACCATGGCAATCAGAGAAGAAAAAGAAATAAAAGGAATCCAAATTGGCAAAGAAGAAGTAAAGCTGTCACTGTTTGCAGATGACATGATACTATACATAGAGGATCCTAAAAATGTCACCAGAAAACTACTAGAGCTAATCAATGAATTTGGTAAAGTTGTAGGATACGAAATTAATGCACAGAAATCTCTTGCATTCCCATACACTAATGATGAAAAATTTGAAAGAGAAATTATGGAAACACTACCATTTAGCATTGTAACAAAAAGAATAAAATACCTAGGAATAAACCTACCTGGGGAGACAAAAGACCTGTATGCAGAAAATTATAAGACACTGAGGAAAGAAATTAAAGATGATACCAACAGATGGAGAGATATAGCATGTTCTTGGCTTGGAAGAAACAATATTGTGAAAATGACTATACTACCCAAAGCAAACTACAGATTCAATGCAATCCCTATCAAATTACCAATTGTATTTTTTACAGAACTAGAACAAATCATCTTGAAATTTGTAATGGAGACACAAAAGACCCCGAATAGCCAAAGCAGTCTTGAGGGAAAAAAACGGAGCTGGAGGAATCAGACTCCCTGACTTCAGACTACACTACAAAGTGACAGTAATCAAGACAATATGGTACTGGCACAAAAACAGAAACATAGATCAATGGAACAAGATAGAAAGCCCAGAGATAAACCCACGCACATATGGTCAACTAATCTATGACAAAGGAGGCAAAGATATACAATGGAAAAAAGACAGTCTCTTCAGTAAGTGGTGCTGGGAAAATTGGACAGCTACATGTAAAAGAATGAAATTAGAACACTCCCTAACACCATCCACAAAAATAAACTCAAAATGGATTCGAGACCTAAATGTAAGATTGGACACTATAAAACTCTTAGAGGAAAACAGGAAGAACACTCTTTGACAGAAATCACAGCAAGATCTTTTGTGATCCACCTCCTAGAGTAATGGAAATAAAAACAAAAATAAACAAATGGGACCTAATGAAACTTCAAAGCTTTTGCACAGCAATGGAAACCATAAACAAGATGAAAAGACAACCCTCAGAATGTGAGAAAATATTTGCAAATAAATCAACGGACAAAGGATTAATCTCCAAACTATATAAACAGCTCATGCAGCTCAATATTAAAGAAACAAACAACCCAATCCAAAACTGGGCAGAAGACCTAAATAGACATTTCTCAAAAGAAGACATACAGATGGACAAGAAGCACAGGAAAAGATGCTCAACATCACTAATTATTAGAGAAATGCAAATCAAAACTACAATGACGTATCACCTCACACCAGTTAGAATGGGCATCATCAGAAAATCTACAAACAACAAATGCTGGAGAGGGTGTGGAGAAAAGGGAACATTCTTGCACTGTTGGTGGGAATGTAAATTGATACAACCACTATGCAGAACAGTATGGAGGTCCCTTAAAAAACTAAAAGTAGAATTACCATGTGATCCAGAAATCCCACTACTGGGCATATACCCAGAGAAAACCATAATTCAAAAAGACACATGCACCCCAATGTTCATTGCAGCACAATTTACAATAACCAGGTCATGGAAGCATCCTAAATGCCCATCAACGGATGAATGGATAAAGAAGATGTGTTACATATATACAATGGAATATTACTCACCCATAAAAAAGGAACGAAATTGGGTCATTTATAAAAACGTGGATGGATCTAGAGACTGTCATACAGAGTGAGGTAAGTCAGAAAGAGAAAAACAAATATTGTATATTAACGCATATATGTGGAACCTAGAAAAATGGTACAGATGAACCGGTTTGCAGGGCAGAAGTTGAGACACAGATGTAGAGAACAAACATATGGACACCAAGGGGGGAAAGCCGCAGTTGGGTGGGGATGGTGGTGTGCTGAATTGGGTGATTGGGATTGACATGTATACACTGATATGTATAAAATTGATGACTAATAAGAACCTGCAGTATTAAAAAACAAAAAAAGAAAGAAAAAAGGACAACCCTCAAAACTGGTTCTTCTCCAACACTTTTCAGAAAAAAAAAAAAAAAGATAGGTCAGGTGGCTGCATCAGTGTCCACTCTAGTGTTTATGTGGGAATCCTCTGAGATTGAAGAGTTCAGGATTGGCCTTTTTAATGTCACTAGGTATGAATTTCATAGTCACATACTTGGGCATGCAAAAATGTCACTTTTCTTATATCTACAACTAGAGTGACCAATCATCTTGGTCTGCCCAAGACTTTTCAGGTTTTAGCAGTGAAAGTTCCACATCCGAGGACAAACTGGAACAGTAGGTCACCCTATTTCAATTCAGTTTAACCTTTTTGATTTTAAATTCAGAGCTCTCATTCCCAATTGAAAGCAGAAATTTGAATCTGGGATTTCCTCATTCCACTGGGAAATTTTATTGACAGTTACAAGCTTAAAACAGTCCTTTCAGGAGTTTTCATTTTTCCAAAGTTCTTTCACTCTCCTCCTTCCTGGGACTTTCTAAACCCCCAGGAGTGTGGGAAACTACCATGATAAGCCTTTGGGGCTGATTTTAGCCTTTGTGGTCTCAATCCTCTGTAGGCCTCCTGTTCCAGGTAGAACTCACCCATGGTTCCTGGGTGCCTTTGGTTCTGTCTTCTTTGCTATTTGTGTGTGTGTGTGTGTGTGTGTGTGAGAGAGAGAGAGAGAGAGAGAGATGTCAGCAATTCTGTAAAAACTTCTAGATCTATACAGCTGTGCCCTCTGAAGCCTCCTCATACTAACCCCCAGGATCATCATCTTTTTACTACCACTCAGTGCTTATAAATCATTTAGTGATGAACAAATTAAATAACTCACAGAATGTTTTTTTTTAATTTTTTAAGGGAATTCTTAAAATTAATTAATTCATTTCATTTTTGGCTGAGTTAGGTCTTCACTGCTGCATGTGGGCTTTCTCTAGTTGCAGCGAGCGGGGGCCACTCTTCATTGCAGTGCACGGGCTTCTCATTGCGGTGACTTCTCTCGCTGCAGAGCACGGGCTCAAGGCGTGTGGGCCTCAGTAGCTGTGGCACACAGGCTCAGCAGTTGTGGCTCACAGGCTCAGTGGTTGTGGTGCATGGACCTAGTTGCTCTGCGGCATGTGGGATCCTCCCAGGCCAGGGCTTGAACCCGTGTCCCCTGCATTGGCGCAGATTCCCTGTGCCACCAGGGAAGTCCCATCACAGAATGTTTTTAAAGTGGATCCTGATTATATCCTATTACAACAAATATCATACAATTAATTTTTGTCCCCAAAGAAGTGTTGAGCCCCCAGATTATAATTCATCTATTTAGATAATATTTGATACCAAAAATTCCAGCTAAGCAGAATAATTTTGATGGTTCTTTTATCAAAATATCAGGCTCTGCTCTAAATTTTCACTCATCCATTCATTCAACAAACATTTATTGAGCACTTCTAGGCATCAAGAACTGTTCTCCATGATAGAGATCCAAAAGTGCACAACATAAACAAGATTTCAGCTGTCAATGAGGCTTATCTCTTAGCTAGGAGGAGATGACACATGTACCTAAACATGTGTAATAAAGACAGTTAAAACAGGCAGATGTAATAGAGCATGACAGGGTGGATCCAAGTTATAATGCATGGTCAGGGAAGCTACTCCGAGGAGTTGATGTTTGGGCTGAGATCTGAATGATGAAAAATAGGCAGCCTTGCTAAGATCAGAGGAAGAGTCATCTGGACAGAGAGATAGCCAAACAGCCAGTGCAGAGGCCCCAAGGCAAGAATGTTTGTCATTTTCAGGAACCAAAAAGTTGGCTAGTGTGGCTGAAGCATAGTGGATGTGGTGGAGATTGTTTGAAATGAGGTCAAAGAATTAATCAGGAGCCAGACCATGGAGACTTCTATCCAGAGTAAGGAGCCCAGGATTCATTCCAAGTGTGTTTGGAAGTCATTGGATGGCTTCAATAAGGGAAATTACATAAGCTAATTTACATTTTTAAAAGATCTCTCTGGCTGCTTTTTAAAGAGTGGTATCAGATGGGGTGGGAAGAAGGGAGAATAGAGAAAAAGCCAGAACACCTGTTAGGAGGCTAGCTCAGAGACATCCAGAAAAGAAAAGCAGCGATCACTAGGAACCTGCGTTAGACTCCTTGCTGCATCACTTCATTTTTTTTAAATAAATGTAAGTATGGTGGTTTAGACTAAGGTAGTGACAGTGGAGAAGAGAAGAAGATGGATTTAGGATATAAAAGAGCTGGAGGCAGAATCAAAATGACTTGCTAATGGATAGATTATAAAAGATGAGAAATCAAGATATCAAGGCTAATACCTAGATTTTTGGCCTAAGCATGTGTATGGATGGTGATGTCGATGGCATAATTTGATGAAAAATTCCATGGACAAGCATCTTTAATAAGGAATCATGAGTTCTGTTTCAGCCACACTAGGTAAGAAATGCCATTTGACATTGTCATGGTGTCTGTGACCTGTTTTTAAATATTTCCACATCAACAGTATGCTACAACATGTGAATTTGTGTGTATGCACAGTATACTATAACATGCATTAATTTAAGCTACACTCTAGGTTAGTTGTCCTAATTGAGAATTTGACCTTCCAGGGTGTTTGAATAATATTATATAATAACATTGTAACATTATATTAAAAATATCTACTCTCCAGCTGTCACCACTATGACTGACTGCTTCAGCTATCATTATTTCTAACCAACCCCAAATCTTTGGCTAATTAGCATAATGATTGTTACTAATGAGGTTTTATTGGTGAAATTGGTGGAAATCGATGAAATCAGTGAAAATAAATATATACTCATTGGTTCAAATGTTCTAGAGACACTATCTAGACTTTCATAAACAGGATATGATAGTCTAGAGTCTATTGTAGCCTGCACTCTGGTGAATAGAGCCTGAGTCTTGATCTCTTAATGGTGCTGTGTTCAGCCATTGGTTCTGAGGATTCTGGATGTCAATGCCAACTATAAGGGTAAAGATCCTTTATCTAGAATATTGTTGCATCTGACTTAAATGAGCATTTCATGAAAGTGCAGTTGAATCACCTGAAAGGACAGAGACCTGCGACTTCATCAAAATGTTTAAAGAACAGCTTAGATCCAGAACAAAATGGGAATGTCTGCTGTAACCACTTCTATTCAACATTGTACTGGAGATTCTAGCCAGGGAAATTAGGCAAGAAAATGGAATAAAGCATATCCAGATTGAAAAGCAGGAAGTAAAACTATCTCTATTTGCAGATGACACAATGTTGTATATAGAAAATCCTAAGGAAACCATTAAAAAAAAAACTATTAGAACTAATAAACGAGTTCAGCAAGTTTGTAGAATACAAGATAAATATACAAAAGCAATTGTATTTTTATTTACTTGCAGTGAACAATCCAAAAATAAAATTAAGAAAATAATTCAATTTACAATAATATCAAAAAGAATAAAATACTTAGGAATAAATTTAACAGTGGAATTCAAAACTTACAGTCCGAAAACTCCAAAATTCTGTTGAAAGAAATGAAAGAACACCTAAATAAATGGAAAGACAACCCACGTCATGGATCAGAAGACTTAATATTGTTGAGATGGCAATACTCCCCAAACTGATCTGCAAATTTAGTGTAATGTCTATCAAAATCCCAACTGATGTCTGACCCTAAAATTGATATTGAAATGCAAGAGTCCCAGAAGAGCCCAAACAATCTTGGAAATTAAGACCAAAGCTAGAAAACAAACTCACACTTTCTGATTTGGGGAAGAGGGAAGAGTACTGACAGGGGGCATGGGATACCCCTTCTACACTTGTGGTCATGGATTTTAAGTGATTCCAGTCAAAGTGGCTGTGTGTTTACACAAACACATCCAGGCAAGAAGGGTGAGGAAGTAAAGGGTGTTTGTATAAGGGAGTGTTAAAGGTAGTTGAGATAAAAACAAACAAAAAAATAGAACAATGAACATGATTAGCAAATAGTTCACAGGTAAATATTTGACTTTCCTTTATCTACTAAATCTTGTCCCTATGCTTTTTTGGAGGTCAATATTAGAAAAATAATCATCCATATCACTCATTAATCCAGGCTGGATATAACGGCATCTCCAACAATAATCCTTCTCTCTCTCCCACCTTTCATTCTTTACCTTGTTCCACTCTAAGGTAGGAATTTTATATATGTAACATCTTCTAATCACAGAGTGTTTTGCCCATTGCTGCTATCAGATGTGGTTCTTTTTAACAGTGTACACTTTCACTGCCATATGTCAGACATGAGTCCTATCCAAGTCTTATTGTCCCCTCCAAAAAGCGATCTCAGTCTCTGTGTTTATATGTCAAAGTCACACTCTTTGGAAGCCATACTCTGGACACCTTGTGGATAGATGAATATTGTGCTTGACCTCCCCACCTCCTGATTTCTCCTCAGCATTACAGGGGCCCTCTTTCTCCATTGTTTTCCTAGGACAAAATGGGTTTTCCACAGTATCTAAATTTATCTTGTTTATTTTTTCTTTCTTTCCAAATTCCCATTTCAGTTTCCATCACTTTCAGTTTCCAACTCCTAGATCACATCTTTGAGTCCTCCATCAAAAGCAAGTGACTTTACCGCCCGCTGATGCAGGGGACGCGGGTTCATGCCCCGGTCCAGGAAGATCCCACATGCCGCAGAGCGGCTGGGCCCGTGAGCCATGGCTGCTGAGCCTGCGCGTCCGGAGCCTGTGCTCTGCGAAGGGAGAGGCCACAACAGTGAGAGGCCTGCGTACCGCAAATTAAAAAAAAAAAAAAAAAAAGCAAGTGACTTTAAATAAAAGCCAGTAGTTTGGAGAAAGAGACAAGAAATGTCATGATGCCCTGTAGTGGAAGGAAGCAAATCTGTAACTTCAGATTCTGTGTTTAGGAAATGACTTAACATGCAGGGAATATTAACTATAGAACCCAAGTATAAATCAAGCTATATTGACTAAAGAGTCTAACTCAAAAATAAATTATATTTACATACGTGTGTATGTGTATGCACCTTTGATTACATGGAAAGATGTTTCTACACAGAAATTTTGAAAAAATAAAAACAGCCCCATTAACCACATGAAATAAAACCCTCATGCTGTAATAAAATATTGCTAACAAATATGTAGTCTCTGAAATATAGAAAATAAAAGAAAACCAAAAATTCCATTAAATCTGCAACTATATTTATACTCAACCATACCCATGCTTCACTTAGATTTTGGAAAATTCTCTGGCTTACTTCTTTTGATTTTATTTTGGCTCCTATGTCTTTTTTAATGTTCAGAAGCTTTTTAAAAATACCATTTCTTTTGTTAAGCATTGAATTTGTAGCGGGTCATTCTGCATTTTAATCTCAGTCACACTAAACTCCCACTGAAGAATCTGAGCCTGTCATTTGATCCCCAAGTCTCAGCTCTACATTAACACCATCTTATTTTATACTCTTATTATTAACTAAATAAAATAAGAAGTACATTTTCAGCAATAATTTTTTTAAAATATTATTTGTAGTGTAGCATGTTCACACAGCAGTCCTCACATGTAGGTGACTGATGCTTGGTTAACTTAGTTACTTTTATATTTTAAGCATTCAATAAATAGTTGCAGGATTGATTTTACCTCTTCTACCCTATTACTTGATGCCTAAAATTTCTTTAACAAGACAAGTGCTTAACTAGACACAGGGCTTAAAAATCTGAGTATCCCTTGAGATATAAAACATTGACTTAAATGCATAACAAGAAGTAAATGACTTCTTGCTAAACTAAATACTGTTAGGCAAGAGAGATCACTGGGTTTGTAGCTTGGGGTGGTGTAATGTGGTATGGGAGTGCCTTGTTCTTGCCATATTGATGATTTTACAATGTTGACTCTATTGTATAAGTACATATTTGAATTGTGAATTGTTCTCAAAAAGTAGTTATAAACTTTTGTATATCCAAAATCACCATAAGGAAAAATTTTAAGTAAATAAAGTAGAAAAAAATATGCTCTACACTACACATGTGAAACACAAACTGTTTACATCAATAGGAAAAGGCAAACCTCCTAATTGAAAAATAAATATAAGACATGATCAGGCAAGAATAATAAAATATTCAATACTGGTAAAGATTCAAGGATTGTAAATTATGATCAAAATGTAAAATTAGTATATCCTTTCCTAAGGATAGTCAAGCAATATGTATAAAATGCCTTATGAATATTCTTTTTTAACCCACTAATCCCACCTCTGGATTCCTAAGGAAGTACTCAAAATGTGCATAAAGATTTATGTTCAAGGAGGATCATTTCAAGATATTTTTTATGACTCACAAATTGAAAAGCTAAAATTTCCAAAATAGAAAAGCAATAATTTTTCCAAAAATACAAAAGCAATAATTATGAGAAGAAATTTTTGTAGCCAATGAACATCATTTCATAGAAGAATAATAACATGAGAAAATGCCTCTGTTATATTGTTAATTTTTAAAAGCAAGTTACAAATTGTATGTACAACATTCTTCTAGGTATATATAAAAAGAATCTGAAAGGATATAGACAATGTGTGGTTATATCTGGCTGATGGAATTACAGCTGATTTTATTATCTCCTTCGTGTTCTTTTACAGTTTATTTTCAAAATTCCTATAGTAAACATGTTACTTTCTTTTAAATTTATTTATTTTACTTATTTTATTTTTGGCTGTGTTGGGTCTTTGTTGCTGCACCGGCTTTTCTCTAGTTGCAGCAAGCGGGGTCTAGACTCTGTTGTGGTGCACAGGCTTCTCATTGCCGTGGCTTCTCGTTGTGGAGCAGGGGCTCTACGGGCTTCAGTAGTTGCAGCACACGGACTCAGCAATTGTGGCTCACGGACTCTAGAGCGCAGGCTCTGTAATTGTAGAGCGTGGGCTTAGTTGCTCTGCGGCATGTGGGATCTTCCCGGACCAGGGCTTGAACCCACGTCCCCTGCATTGGCAGGTGGATTCTTAACCACTGTGCCACCAGGGAAGCCCAACATGTTACTTTTAGAATTAAAAAAAAGCAAGAAATTTTCCTGGAAAAAAGTTTTCACCAAAACCCCAAAATGACTAACCTCAACCCTGGAGGTCTTTTGGACAGTTTGCTCCAAGAGGTCGTTGGTTCCAAACCCAATACTTTCAACTGCTTATCAGTTTGTAAGTCCTGCAATGGAAGGCCCACCTTTATTTGCCAGGGACAATAAGTGGGGCCAGATGTCTTGCCCGTTAGAGGAATGATTCTCAACCTGGATGCCCATCAGAATTGCGTGCAGTGCTTTAAAAATACATCCGCTCAGGCTTCACCACCTGGAGATCCTTTTTCTGTAGATTTGAAGTAGATAGAGCTTGGGAATCCTCTGTGTATGTGTGTGTGTGTGTGTGTGTGAAAGAGAGAGAGAGAGATTTTTCTAAAATTCATTGCCATTTGTGACAAGACTTCTTTTTTTATGCAAACAACATATTTTACTATCTCAACCCTCACAATAGGAGAAAATATTTGCAAATGAAGCAACTGACAAAGGATTAATCTCCAAAATTTATAAGCAACTCATGCAGCTCAATAACAAAAAAAACAAACAAACCAATCCAAAAATGGGCAGAAGAACTAAATAGACATTTCTCCAAAGAAGATATACAGATTGCCAACAAACACATGAAAGAATGCTCAACATCATTAATCGTTAGAGAAATGCAAATCAAAACTACAATGAGATATCATCTCACACCAGTCAGAATGGCCATCATCAAAAACTCTAGAAACGATAAATGCTGGAGAGGGTGTGGAGAAAAGGGAGCCCTCTTGCACTGCTGGTGGGAATGTAAATTGATACAGCCACTATGGAGAACAATATGGAGGTTCCTTAAAAAACTAAAAACAAAACTACCAGACGACCCAGCAATCCCACTACTGGGCATATACCCTGAGAAAAGCATAATTCAAAAAGAGTCATGTACCAAAATGTTCATTGCAGCTCTATTTACAATAGCCAGGACATGGAAGCAACCTAAGTGTCCATCAACAGATGAATGGATACAGAAGATGTGGCACATATATACAATAGAATATTACTCAGCCATAAAAAGAAAAGAAACTGAGTTATTTGTAATGAGGTGGATCGACCTGGAGTCTGTTATACAGAGTGAAGTAAGTCAGAAGGAGAAAAACAAATACTGTATGCTAACACACATATATGGACTCTAAGAAAAAAAAATGTCATGAAGAGATTAGTGGTAGGACGGGAATAAAACACAGACCTACTAGAGCATGGACTTGAGGATATGGGGAGGGGGAAGGGTAAGCTGTGACGATGTGAGAGAGTGGCAGGGACATATACACACTACTAAATGTAAATTAGATAGCTAGTGGGAAGCTGCCGCATAGCACAGGGAGATCACCTCTGTGCTTTGTGACCACCTAGAGGGGTGGGATAGGGAGGGTGGGAGGGAGGGAGACGCAAGAGGGAAGAGATATGGGAACATATGTATATGTATAACTGATTCACTTTGTTGTAAAGCAGAAACTAACACACCATTGTAAAACAGTTATATACTACAGTAAAGATGTTTAAAAATTTAAAAGAAAAAAAAAGAATGGGTTTAGGGGGCTTCCCTGGTGGCGCAGTGGTTGGGAGTCCGCATGCCAATGCAGGGGACACGGGTTTGTACCCCGGTCCGGGAGGATCATGCATGCAGCGGAGCGGCTGGGCCCATGGGCCATGGCCGTTGAGCCTGCGCGTCCGGAGCCTGTGCTCTGCAATGGGAGAGGCCGCAGCAGTGAGAGGCCCGCGTACCGCAAAAAAAAAAAAAAAAAAAAAAAAGAATGGGTTTAGGAGATAACTTTTTCCTGTAGATATTTAGCACCAGAAAATTAGGGCTACAGACAAATTGATTATTCTAAAATATGTTATTATTTGGGGAAGATTTTTCTTCTGCTTTGTGAATAACTATACCATACAACACACTTTGTCATTTAGCCACCTTGTCATACAGTATATTAGGGAGGATAAATACAGAATTTGCATTGCTAGTTTAGGGGCATTTATTTTACATGTATACTTCACAGAGAGTTTATGGTGGTTTGACCAAAATGAACATATGTTTATAACTGCCTCATAAAATTCTAAGCCAAAGCTATTTTGATGATACTACATAAGTGAAACAGTAGGACCTTGACTGTACCCTGAAGAAGATTCAAAACTCTTTCCTGCAGAAAAGCTCAGGACTCATAAGAGAGGAGGTGGGATGGTCTTCTATCTACGTATGTTCTTCTAACATTAATAGGTTCCTTAGCTTCAACAAAAGGATGTTAATCCTATCCTTAGAATTAATGGTTAAGACACAAGGTTTCATGGGCAACAAACTATATAGACCAGATGCATTCCAAGGAGTTGTCATAAAATAAAATCTCAAGTTCACTGCAATGCAATTTTTTTCTTCAAAAGTTCAGTTAGAGAAACAATATTTGGATGAAATGGCTTAAATGTCACGTTTAGGTATTATAAAAAAGATCCTTGGATCAAGACAGACATGCAGAGACATGGACTTTTTCAGAATTTTTTGCACTAAATATGCCTTAGAGGAACACCAGTAGCGTATATTGAGAATCTCTATAAGAAACAACCTTATAAATGTATTTCTGTACCTGTTTTTATAGACATTGCTTATCAAATTGACAAAAGATTTTTTTCTCAAAGTACTTTTGTTTTAATAGTATAATTTATAGACAACACATCCTCACTGAGTAAAATTCAAACGATATAATAGAAATTGTAAAAAAGAAAACAAACCTAACCAACCCTACCACTATAATTATCCTTTAGAGATATATCAATACTTTTATATGTATTTATACATATAATATATATAGATAATATATCTAACATATATAGATGGATATACTACACATAAATGGGTTCTTATTACACAGTTGGCCCTCCATGGATTTCGTATCCGCAGATTCAGCCAACAGTGGATCAAAATTTCCATCCATAGTTGGTTGAATCCGAGAATGGAAAACACACTGGATATGGAAACTGACTGTATTCATTGTACTATGCCATTTTATATAAGGGACTTGAGCATCTATGGATTTTGGTTACACACTGAGGCTCCTGGAACCAATCTCCTGTGGATACTGAGAGACAACTCTAGCATATTATTTTCAAACTATTTTTTCTCATTTAAATGTCTTAATGAATATCAATGCACATCAACCTTCTCAGTGACTATACATTTTTCTATTGTACGAATGTACCAAATTCATTGATTAAATACCTTATTGATGTATTACTAATTGATTCTAATCTTTACATTAATATAAATGGCACCATATTGAACACCTTTGCATGTACTTATGTCTTTGTGCAATTATATGATTATCTCCTTAGGGTAGAATTCTAAAAGTGGTATTTCTGAAATCACACTTTCTGATTTCAGGAAGACGGAAGAGTATTGACGAGGAAGGTGGAAGATGGAATCCCCTTCAGGATACAGGCAAGGTCCTATTGTTTCACCTTTGT
The DNA here is from genome assembly GCF_026419965.1 of Kogia breviceps. Lineage (NCBI taxonomy): Eukaryota > Metazoa > Chordata > Mammalia > Artiodactyla > Physeteridae > Kogia > Kogia breviceps. Next base: position 56,327,116 of record NC_081318.1, read on the forward strand.
AGCAGCATCAAAATAGTTTTTTGGCTTAGAAGATTCTAAGGCAGTTATAAAAAATATATACCTATTCATTAATATGGCTAAATTGACTTTCTAAAAATATTATCCAAACATACACTTTCCTACCACCAGTCCTAAGACTGACCATTTCCTCCACCTACTCCCACCATTTTGTCAAGATTTTTTCACTTTTTTCATACCAATAAATGAACAAATTTTCAAATGTATACTGGTCATTCATATTTCTTCCTTAATTAATTGTTCTTTCATGTCTTTAGTCCATTTTTCTACAGAAGTGTTTATTCTTCTCTTGATGATTTATAAAATGCCTTATATATATCAGAGCTTGTAACATTTTGCCAGACAAGTTTCCAGATTTTTTGTTATTGTTGGTTTCTGTATTTAATAGTTTGTCATTTGCTTGTTGGAAAACAAAATGGTAAACGCAGTATGCCACTCACTCTATAAATTGCAATTTCCCCCTTATCCCTCAAGACCCAACTTGAATCCCACATCTTTTCTTAAAGCCTTATCTCCTTCCCCATCTTAACATGATCTCTCCCTCTGTAACTCATTGTCTGTACAATTATTTGGCAATTTATCCCACAATGCCTGGTGACACACCTAAGTACTGTCAGTAACACTCAAGTCTTATTTTCACAAGCCAGCAACCAACTCCTTAACAGGAGTTAACGTATTCACTCCATGCCCTCAAAGCTGGTGCTCAATAAATAATAAAGTAAGGGCTTATGTGAAGCAATGAATTGGAGGAACAATACATGACAGAAGGCACCTCAAATTTTCCAGGCTTGAGAAAGGGCTTGGCTGAAGCATTCAACCTGACAGTTTATGCAGTTCCATTGCACTTCTTGCCTCAACATTCTGACCCAAGGTAAAGCTCATTCCAATCATGTCAACTCCTGAGACATAGCTATTTTCTTTCCTGCAAGGGCACCCATATTTCCTAGTTTACCCGAAACATCCCCAGTTTGCTCTATTGTGTATTTCTTAAAAGTTCCTTTCATCCCAAAAGTTTTGGATGATAAATTACATGTTTACCCAATCTGTTGCTGGTTCTTATCTTATTTATTTCCTAAGCTAAAAATCTACCACATAATTTAAAAGACTTGGTAGACGACGATCAAAATTTCCAAGCAGGATACAAATGTTGGTCCATTCATCTTGGTTTAATTAATTAAATATATATGAGCCTAACCTTGAAAGATTAAAGGAAACAATGTGCAAATAAAAACACTTACTATTTATATGAGGTTTTTAGAAGGTCATAAAGTGGGTTTTTTTTAATTGTGTTCATGTTTTCTTCAACTAAATTGAGAACTTTTTGGAGTACCATTATTCTTACTTTTTGTACCCCTTCATCATAGCACTTAAAAGAGTACTCTGTACTCAGTGGGCATGCAATAAATACTGCTGTGAAACCACTGGGGGCTTGGAGATTTTAATTTGCTTTTTGATTAAGGTTGTCTTTCCTCTTGACTCCTACCATGTCATCACGGACATGTGAGGGGATAATATTGATTAGAGTGCTGAATGGGAAGTGGTATCACAAAAACCCAGCTGAATTATAAGATTCATTTTTATGTCTTTGGCTAGGTTGTCCACCCACAGATAGAGCTCATCTGAATTAGATGTGTCTGAAAATTCAATTACCCCAAATGGAAACATCTGGATCCTTTTTTCTTCCTTTAATCCTTTGTCCTGGTGACTCTGCCAGACAGTCCATATTCCTTGTTGGTTTGGCAGGAAACATATAAGGGCATAGTTAGAAGTGGGGGTAGTTGATAGAAATGTCTCCTTGCCTGTTTTTTCAGTCTATGTGGTCACTTTCCTCCTCTAGATATTAGAATCACAGATTTTTATCAGAGTGAAGACCCTAGAAGAAAAGTTAGTGTAACTCCATCTTTTACAGCAGGAGGAATTTGTACCCAGCAAAATTAAATAAGCTGCCCCCCAAATATATATGCAATAATAGCAGACCTGCACTAGAACTCCTTTTTTTTTCTGATTCTCAATCTAGAGCACTTTTTACCATACCAGATTCTAGATACTGTCTGAATATTAGCTATTGCCTCATTTCAGTCTGTGATACTGGTGCTAGACTGATTTAAACTATAGAAAACAATTGCTCATTTAAAATAAATCTGAATGTTATAAGAAACAAGAAAGAAAGATTTCTCCCCAAATTGCCTGATATCTTTAGTAGATGCTGAGGGATAAAACTGACTTCTTTTTTCATGAAAGGTGTCAGCCAAATTCAGACAGACGTGTTTTTGTGTGTTCATAAGCTAGAACAGATTCAGAGAGACTAGGGTCTGACAGAAGAGATCATGAACCATCAAATACATCTCATCCCTGCTCCAGAATTCTTTTCGTAGAGAAAGAAAAGTTCTGGGATCAAAGAATAAGGGAGAAGTAGACATATATTTGACCTGTGGTTTTAGGTTAACTTAGGAAAAGCAGAAAATGAGATCTTATTATAATTATATCTGTAGCGGATAGAGAGAGCCAATTTAGATAAGCTGAATATCCAGTTTTCTAAACCGAAAAGAACAGTTTTGATTCTCTGGGCAAGCTGTGACCTCATGCAGTGAAGAGGCTACAAAATACTACTGACCAAGAGAAGGGATTTTTATGTAAGCTATTGCACATCTGAGAATACTAAAAAGATATTTTAAAGTCTACTTAATCTTATTTTGGACATAAATTCTTATCTTTCCCTCCCCCCCAAAAATACTCAAAGTGACATTTCTGCTTCTAGCACACATTAGAAAGTTATGTGAAAACACATTTGGTTCATGTACACTATTTTTAAAATCTTTACTGAACTAGCTACTCTCAGATATAAATTGATCTTCTCATCTCTACCAGCCTTAAGTTTCAAATATGACGTTGGGGTTGTAAAGGAGGATCATATGACATAAAGGAAATAAAATTCAGAGGGAACAGAGGAGTGACACAGTGGCTCCTTCCATCCAGCAGAAGAATAAGAGCAGGAACAGTGATTTGGGGTGGAGAGGTGGGAAGGGATAGAGGAAGAAAGTCAGGAGAGGCAAGAGGAGGTAGAACAGAGGAGTCTGGTGTCACTTCTCCACTGTTTGACCAGAGACTTGTAGAGAACAGATAGTACCTAAACTGGAGTATTGGGGGGATGCTGAAAGTAGAGGTGTACCTGCCCCACTTCCCATTTGGTTGCCTGGGAGGAATCCACTGAGCAGGGTGTTCTAGGCCAATATGGAGTAGACCCAGAAGTATAAAGAGAGTGGAGGAGTCTGGCCAAAGGAAAGTGTCACCTCCCTAACTCTCAGGTGGACAACACAGAAGATTCCATATGCTCCCACAGAGGAAGCAGTAGAAAGGATGGTAAATGCATGAGTTGAGATCCAAAAAGTCTGCCATGGGGCCCACCATGGTAAGAGGTAAGGAACCCTGCACAGAATTTGCAGAGTGAACTACCCAAGCCTGGGAATTAGATGGTGGATATGACAGATGATCAGCAAGGTCTTCATGAAGAATCTGGATGGGGCCAAGGAAGCAGAGAGGGACGACTTTGTCCTCCCAAGATGGGAAATAAGAAGAAAGGAGCACGTATGTGTTCATAAGCCACAGATTTCATGGTGGACACCAGAAGGACACACATTATGCACATCTGAGAACACTATGAGTTTGATTTTGTAACCACTCAACATACAGTTATTCAGTATTTGGTAGCATAAAGTTTATGGTCTTAAAAAGTGGTCTAGAAGTCCTAGCTGATACAAAGTTGCAAGGCCACCATCTACTGGTAATTTGCTCAAATTTCAGGCACATGATTCTTTTTTAAAAAATAGATTTTATTTATTTATTTGTTTGTTTGTTTATTGGCTGTGTTCCATGGCTGTGCACAGGCTTTCTCTAGTTGCCAAGGGCTTCTCATTGCAGTGGCTCAATCACCACATGGGGCTAGTGGCTACCCTGTTATATAGCAAAATCAAAGCTGACATTTAGCACAAAATTGGGGCAAAATTGATGTATATTGAATTAATGATTAAATAACCTGTCTGAGCTCCACAGATTACTAGCTGCTACTTTCATATTTTTGCACTGACCAATTATCGGAGACTAATTGGATATGAGAGGAAAGAGAGGAGCCAAAGAGTTTGGGAGGAAGCCATAGGAGAATTAGGGAGCCATTGGCAGAATCGGGGACACTGAGAAGGAGGACTTGGTTCAAGAGGGAACAAAATGAATATTGGAGCTCTGAAAGTTCCCCACTGTGAGGAACAAAGCTTCCAGTGACAATCAGTAGCGCCAACAGAATTTGCCATCACAACTGCTCGTATTTCTTGGTCCACACTATCCAATGGTTGTCCATAATTCTGTCCTATCTGTTCTGGAATCAAAGTCAAACTCCAGCTGTACTGTGCTCTGGTTCTGCTTGTGTGATCCATGATTTTCAGGTTGTTGGTCTGAATGTAACACCTACCTATTTACTCATAGCTGCTTTGAACCCTAAATTTCAACTTCTGCCTATTCTGATCTTTCTAGTGCCCTCCTGCCACCCTTGACCACAACCTTCTGCTTCTGACTTTGTTCCAGTCTATGCCCCTGAACCTTGTAACGTCCAGCCCAATCTATCTTTTTTTATTTGGCCACGCTGCACTGCATACGGGATCTTTTTTTTTTTTTTTTTTTTTTCTTGCGGTATGCGGGCCTCTCACTGTTGTGGCCTCTCCCAATGCGGAGCACAGGCTCCGGACACGCAGGCTCAGCGGCCATGGCTCACGGGCCCAGCTGCTCCGCGGCATATGGGATCCTCCCGGACCAGGGCACAAATCCGTGTCCCCTGCATCGGCAGGCGGACTCTCAACCACTGCGCCACCAGGGAAGCCCTGCATACGGGATCTTATTTCCCAGACCAGGGACCGAACCCCCGCCCCCTGCAGAGGAAGTGCAGAGTCTTAAACACTGGACCGCCAGGGAAGTCCCCAATCCATCCTTTTTTAACGATTTTAAAAATGTTTTAATTCTTGACATTACAGAACAAAACTGAAATTTATTAACATTCCACTCTTACATTTCTTATTGACAAACAGAAATAAAATTCATGAAGCAAAAGCTAAAAACAAAACTAAAAACAGGAAGACGCTTATAAAACTAAATATGGATCCCAGCATTAACAGCTGAACAGAGAATGTGATTTTTAACTGAACACTTACAAATTATTTACCTACTTGGACTCCAAGTCATGCCTGTGTCACCAGTTCACCTGGATACCTCAGCATCTGTGGTAGGCAGCCTCTCAGATGACCCCTAGTGATCCTCACTTCCCAGTATCCATGCCCTGTGTAATCCCCTCCCCCTGAGTGTCAGCTGGACCTAGTGGCTCACTTCGAACCAACAGAAGACAGCAAAAGTGAGGGGCTATAACTTCTGATATTAGGTTACAAAAATACTGTGGCTTCCATCTTGGACTCTCTTTGTTACTCTCTCATTCACTTTTTTTTTTTTTTTTTTTTTGTGGTACACGGTCCTCTCACTGTTGTGGCCTCTCCCGTTGTGGAGCACAGGCTCCGGACGCGCAGGCTCAGCAGCCATGGCTCACGGGCCTAGCCGCTCCACGGCATGTGGGATCTTCCCAGACCGGGGTACGAACCCGTGTCCCTTGCATCGGCAGGAGGACTCGCAACCACTGCACCACCAGGGAAGCCCTCACTCACTTATTCTGAAGAAAGCCAACTGCAATGTTGCAAGGCTGCCCTGCGGAGAGGCCCACATAGCAAAGATCTGGGGAAGTCTCAGTCCAACAATCCATGAGGATCAAAATTCTGCCAACCACTACAGGAGTGAACCTGGAAGTAGAACCACCTCCAGTCAAGCCTTCAGGTGAGACTTGTGTTCTGGTCAACACTTTGATTGCAGCCTTGTGAGATACCTTGAGGCAGAGACACCTAGCTAAGTTGCATCCAGATTCCTAACCTACAGAAGTTGTGTGTTTTAAACTGCTAAGTTTTCGAGTAATTTGTTATGCAGCAAGAGATAACTAATACAGCGTGGAACCCTAATTTTCTTATAGAAAACCCATGTAATCTAACCTATCTACAATGAATTTTGGACATTTTAAGTGATCACAAGATATTCAATCCAGAATGTGCACAAGATATTTGGTAATAATAGAACTGGAGCCTAGGGAAGGGGTTAGCATCAAGGTTATAAAGGAAGTCATGACAGTGTGTTGACTGTCTTTGAAGACTTTGAATGTAATTAAGAAGCATTTGTCAAATGCACGAGGGGAATAATTCATCTCTTCCCTTGTGAGTCTCATTTGACAGAGAGTAGGGAGCTAACGAGAAACATTTGGGGAAATTTACCAATATATCCACAGCCTCACCTTCCCCCTTTAACCCAGACTTAAATCAGAATCTCCAGGAAGAAAATCCAGTCATGCACATTTTTCTAAGTTCCAAGAGAGTAGAACTTAAAAAAACATTAATCTCTTATACAGAATTCCATATGGGCCAGATCTGTTAGAGGTTCTTCCAGAAGTCCTCCATTATAGCACAAGCATTTCTCTAACAAGACGGTGTCATAGCACAGAACTGTACCATAGAGAGCTGATAACATAAGTCATCTTCTTTTGTATTAAAAGCATCCCCTACCAATGAATTTCAATAATCAGTGTCTTATGCACAGGAAGTTCTTTTAATATCTCACCTGGCCTCTCACTGGGGCAATGAGAAACTTGAAGTTTCACTGTGATACAATTGAGGATCTGTAAATTATTTCTAGATGCCTAATAGAAATTATAGAAATTATGTCTTTAGCAAGGATAAAACTACAGGCTAACTAAGATGTCAAGTGTCTTTGACTGGACAGAAATTATATCAATATATCTATTATTAGCATATTATTTGTATTATTATCATATGTTAGTAGAAAGTTGGACAGTTAATGACACAATAGAAACTACCTACGTCAGTACCCATATTAATTTTGTAATTGATCTTGTACCTAATATAAAGTGACAGCCAAATTAAAGTGAATCACACTTGAGTATCTCTAGACACTTTTTTTTTTTTTTTTTTGGCTGTGCTGAGTCTTTGTTGCTGCGCGCTAGATGTGGCAAGCAGGGCTGCTCTTCATTGCGGTGCACGGGCTTCTCATTGTGGTGGCTTCTATTGTTGCGGAGCACGGGCTCTAGGCGCACGGGCTTCAGTAGTTGTGGCACGTGAGCTCAGCAGTTGTGGCTTGTGGGCTCTAGAGCACAGGCCCAGTAGTTGTGGTGCACAGGCTTAGTTGCTCTGCAGCAAGTGGGATCTTCCTGGACCAGGGCTCGAACCCATGTCCCCTACATTGGCAGGTGGATTCTTAACCACTGCACCACCAGGAAAGCCCCCCTAGACAATTCTTAATTTTGTTATTAGCAGTCAGTATAGTAGAAAAATCAAGAGTATTAGAATCAGAGCACCTGTGCTGGCCTATCGGTACAAAGGGAACTTCTAAACGTCAGCTTTTTCATCTGTCATGTGGGGATAGTGCTAAAGGGGTGCTGGGAAATTAAAAGAGAAAATGTGGTAGCCTAATGTTTAGCAAATTGCACAAAGCTTGGCACATAGTAGAAGTTCAACAACTGTTGTTATTGCTTCTTTTCTTTAGTGCTTCTTAGCAACTCAATCATGATAAACATTTATACAGTATATCATTGTAAATCTTGATGAATATAGATCACTGATTATAATTTAGATCAATGATTCAGTCTCTCAAGGCAAAAGAAATAAAAGCAAAAGTAAACAAATGGGACCTAATCAAACTTAATAGCTTTTGCACAGCAAAGGAAACCATGAACAAAATGAAAAGATAACCTATAGAATGCGAGAAAATATTTGCAAACGATGCAACCAACAAGGGGTTAATATCCAAAATATACAAACTTATAAATCTCAGTATCAAAAAAACAAAAAATTCAATCAAAAAATGGTCAGAAGACCTAAACGACATTTCTCCAAAGAAGACATATAGATGGCCAACAGGCACATGAAGAAATGTTCAACTAATTATTAGAGAAATGAAAATCAAAATATGTGAGGTATCACACTGCACACCAGTCAGAATGGCCACTATCAAACAGTCTACAAATAATAAATTCTGTAGAGGGTGTGGAGAAAAGGGAACCCTCCTACACTGTTGGTAGGAATGTAAAGTGGTACAGCCACTATGGAAAACAGTATGGAGGTTCCTTAAAAAACTAAAAATAGGAGCTACCATATTATCCAGCAGGCCCACTCCTGGGAATATATCCAGGAAAGACAAAGACTCTAATTTGAAAATGATACATGCACCCCAGTGTTCAAAGAAGCCCTATTACAATAGTCAAGACATAGAAACAACTCAAGTGCCCATCAACCGAAGAATGGTTTAAGAAGATGTGATAGTATCTCTCTCTCTCTCTCTCTCTCTCTCTCTCTCTCTCTCACACACACACACACACACACACACACACACACACAATGGTATATTACTCAGTCAGAAAAAAAGAATGAAATATTGCCATTTGCAGCAACGTGGATGGACCTAGACAATATCATACTAAGTCAGAAAGAGAAAGACAAATATTTATGGTATCACTTATATGTGGAATTTTAAAAATAATATAAATGAATCTGTATACAAAACAGAAACAGACTCACAGACATAGAAAACAAACTTATGGTTATCAAAGGAGAAAGGAAGGGGAAGGGATAAATTAGGAGTATGGGATTAGTAGATACACACTACTATGCATAAAATAGATAAGCAAGGACTTCCCTGGTGGCACAGTGGTTAAGAATCTGCCTGCCAGAAGAACTAAATAGACATTTCTCCAAAGAAGATATACAGATTGCCAACAAACATATGAAAGAATGCTCAACATCATTAATCATTAGAGAAATGCAAATCAAAACTACAGTGAGATATCATCTCACACCGGTCAGATTGGCCATCATCAAAAACTCTAGAAACAATAAATGCTGGAGAGGGTGTGGAGAAAAGGGAAACCTCTTGCACTGCTGGTGGGAATGTAAATTGATACAGCCACTATGGAGAACAGTATGGAGGTTCCTTAAAAAACTAAAAATAGAACTACCATATGACCCAGCAATCCCACTACTGGGCATATACCCTGAGAAAACCATAATTCAAAAAGAGTCATGTACCAAAATGTTTATTGCAGCTCTATTTACGATAGCCAGGACATGGAAGCAACCTAAGTGTCCATCAACAGATGAATGGATAAAGAAGATGTGGCACATATATACAATGGAATATTACTCAGCCATAAAAAGAAATGAAACTGAGTTATTTGTAATGAGGTGGATCGACCTGGAGTCTGTCATACAGAGTGAAGTAAGTCAGAAGGAGAAAAACAAATACCATATGCTAACACATATATATGGAATCTAAAAAAAAAATGTCATGAAGAGATCAGTGGTAGGATGGGAATAAAACACAGACCTACTAGAGCATGGACTTGAGGATATGGGGAGGGGGAAGGGTAAGCTGTGACGAAGTGAGAGAGTGGCAGGGACATATATACACTACCAAATGTAAATTAGATAGCTAGTGGGAAGCTGCTGCATAGCACAGGGAGATCACCTCTGTGCTTTGTGACCACCTAGAGGGGTGGGAGGGAGGGAGACGCAAGAGGGAAGAGATATGGGAACATATGTATATGTATAACTGATTCACTTTGTTGTAAAGGAAAAACTAACACTATTGTAAAACAGTTATACTCCAATAAAGATGTTTTAAAAAAAAAGAAAGAATTCGCCTGCCAAAGCAGGGGACACAGGTTGGAGCCCTGGTCCGGGAAGATCCCACATGCCATGGAGCAACTAAGCCCGTGTGCCACAACTACTGAGCCTGAGTTCTAGAGCCTGCGAGCCACAACTACTGAGCTCACATGCCATAGCTACTGAAGCCTGTAATCCTAGAGCCCATGCTCCGCAACAAGAGAAGCCGCCTCAATGAGAAGCCCGTGCACCGCAACGAAGAGTAGCCCCAGCTCGCGGCAACTAGAGAAAGCCCGCACACAGCAACAAAGACCCAATGCAGCCAAATAGATAAATAAATTTATTTTTAAAAAAATAATAAAATAAAATGAAATAGATAAGCAACAAGAATTTACTATATATTACAGGGAACTATATTCAATATCTTGTAATAACCTATAATGGAAAATAATCTAAAATATATATATAACTGAAAAAAATAATTTAGATAAATATTGAAACAAGTAAGTTCTTTGATATGAAATTTTTTTCAAAATATAGAGTCCATAGGGAAAAAAATAATACAAGGGGTGTCTGATGATTTAACTTGGGAATATCTGACAACCCAAATATGTCCTAGTATACATTAATCCTGCTCAATGTCTTCTTTGATAGAAATGACAAAAAGCAGCTTGTTACATTTTATATTCTTCATTCATATCCTTCTGTTTTTGTATGTGTACATATATATATAACCCAAATGGGACCATGTTAAATGTTCTTCTCTACAGCTTAGTTTTCATTTGTAATAATAAATTGTGGACACATTTCCAAGTTAGTACATATAGCTGTAACTCAATCTTTTTAATATACTAACATTTATTTAATTGGTCTCCTATTGAGGCACACTTAAATGTTTCAAATTTTTCATTATTATAAATAACCCTTATCTGTGAATCTCTGTACATATATCTTTATACACTTGGGTATTTCTGTAGGATTACATAAATTATGAATGCATTTGGCTGGCAGTAACAAAAAAAAAAACCATACCAAGAATGATTGTTAAAATGAATTCTCTCACATAATAAAATACTGAAAGGTAAGCAATTGCTAGCATTGTTCTTTCAACCCTTCTACTCCACTGTGCTCGGCTATTGTTTATGTTCTCCAGGTACCACATCTGCACCCCAGCATCCCAGCAAGAAGGAAATAGCTGGGACCAAAACTTTCTCCTGCATGCCCATCCCCAGACCAATCACAGGCAAAGTGAACGGAGTCACCACGACTGGCTGAAACCCACCATGATTCATTTCCTGGGTCTTGGGACTAGAGCCCATCACCTCTGAACTCACTGAAGTATTTAACCTGTTGGAAAATTCGGAGTCTTAAGAGAAGACTCTTGGGAAAGAAAAGGGGAATGGAAAGTGGCTACTAAGAAGGCAGTGAACAATATCTTCGACAAAGATAAATTATGAAGGAGAATTGCTGAGTCAAAGGGTATATGGCACTACATTTTAAATTTGTGATACAGATTGCTGAATTACTTTCCAAAAATATTGTATCAAATGAAAGTTCCAGTAACATGTATGAAATGGCTGATTTGCCCATATTCAACAACCCTGGTCTTCTAAATTTTTCTAAATGTTTGCCAATCTGATAGGCAGAAAACAATCAAATGCAAAGTTAGATAGATATGAATAGATAGATCATAGATACTTAGATGATAGGATCTCAATAGTTTATTTTGTACATAATTTATTATTAGTGTAGATGAGCATTTCTTAATATACTTATTGACCATCTGAATTTTTTTTCTGTTAATTGCCTGTGTAACTGTATAAAACTTATTTTTCTGTGAATTGCCTGTGTAAAAGTACCTTTATCCACTTTTCTTTTGTTTTTTTTTCTTTAATCTCTTTAATATATTATGGGCATTAACCCCCTTTTACAAATATATTTCCCAGTTTATTTCTTGACTTTCTCCTTTATTTATGGCCTTTTTTCCATTCATATGCCTTTAATTTGTGTTAAGTCAAATCTATTCATCCTTTCTTTTATATATTCAAATCTTGGCAACATGCTAAGGAAAATCATGTCTGCTTCAAGACTAAATTTTCTCTCTTTCAGTCCAGCAATTTATACAGTTTATATGAATAAAACCTTAAACTACTTGTAATTTATTTATTTTCAATGATAGTGTTTGTTATCTACCTATATTTCTCCCAAGTTGTTATCCAGTTATAAGTGATATTTGTCATTTAAATGTCTAATTAATTTTAAATGTCCACACACATGTGCTGGGCCATTACCACAGTTTTAATTACTATAGATGTAGAGTATGTGCTGATAACTTGTAATGTAATTATTTTACTATTATTATTGTTTCCTCTACAGTTTTCTGGACATTCTTTTGCATTGTTTTTCACTATAAAAGTTTGATCAAATTTTCAAGATTAAAAGAAATAACTGGTCAGTGTACTTATTGAAATTTTATTAAATTTATAGTTTGGGGAGCATCTTTATAGTTCTGCATCTTCCTATTCAGAAGCATCATATTATTAGAAAGTGATGTGATATATTGGTGGAACAGAATTAAATTCTACCTTGGCAGAGTCAACCCTTTTCTCTTTAAGGTCCCAAAGAAGACAAAGTAAGGAAAAACAATACTTTATTATTAGCTGAAACTTTGGCCCTACACCATATTCAGATCTCTGACAGCTAATTTGGACCAAATAAGGATGTCCTTTTTTAAGCTACATCAGTGTTAATGGCCTAGCACCACCGAAGAATCTGTCCTGCTTATGCCACGGCACCAGTCCCCTTCATCCTTGTCACACCACTCTCCACCCCCCACCACCAACGAATAACAAACTCCACGCACCAAACTCGGCACTGCAGTGGGATGCGATGCCAAACCCATCAGCAATAAAGAGAGAGGATCCAGGGAAAACACATTTGCCCCATTGCTGAAAGTAGTATCTAAAAGAAAGACAGCTAAGGAGGGAGAGAAAGAATCCAATGAAAGAAAGAGAATGGCCAAGATCGATGAAAAAAAAAAAAAAAAGAAAACTGGGGCCACTTCATGTTCTCACCGCAGATATGGACAAAAATCAACTTTCCACGTCTTTCAAAGCTCCACAGCCGGAAGTGACCTAATCATTTAATTACCGCTAAAAGTGCCCAAACATTTGATTCCCACTAACTAATTGGATTGGCAATCCTCTCCATTCGGCTTGAAGTACAAATGTAAGTAAAGCGTTCAGAGAGGACTTCTATTAGAAGTCAATAGTATTTCTTTATATACATTCAGAACTTTATATCCTTCAGCCAACCCTTATAGTTTTCTTCATGTAAGTGTTATATTTTCCTTGTCAAGTTTATTGCTAGGAAAATTAAGGATGTTATGGCTATGGGGAATAGGATATGTTTAAAGTTATATTTTCTAAATGGGTAACAGATAAAAATAATTGATTTTCTGCATGTTTATTTTTACCCAACCTCATTGAACTCTGTTTTTTAAAATTCTGTGGAATCTTCTAAGCATACTGTTATATTCTCTAGAAAATAAAACAGTGATTTGACCCATTTCTTTCCATTAATTTATTTAAAAATGTATTACACATACAAAAGAATATTATAACATACATGGTACAGTTTAAAGAATAGTAATAATTTTAAAATAAAATAAATACTTATTCCCCAAATGAATAAAATACCAATTCCTTCGAAGTGTCCTGTGTGTCCTTCCTAGAAGTAACCACCTCCTTGAATTTTGTAGTAGTAACAATTCCCTTGCAGTTTAGTGTATATGTAATTGTGCATGTAATTTTGTTTTGCCTGAGTTTGAATTTTATATAAATGGAGTTATATTGTATATATTCTTCGGTGACTTGCTTTTTATCCATGACGTAGAGAATAGGAAAAGTTTCTGTTGATCCTTTTCCCTGCTATACAGTATTCTTTATTTATTCCTTCTACTGTTCATAGATATTTGGATTTATTTTCTTCTTGTTTTTGTTTTCTTCCTATCACAAATAAGGCTGCCTTGAGCATTTTTGCATATATATCTTGATGACCATGTTTAAGAGTTTCTTTGGAATATACGCACATGGGGATGGAATTGTTGTAAGTAGAGTCTATGTACATATTCAGCTTGTCCAGGTTGTGTTAATGTTTTCTGAAGTGATCGTGCTAATTTACACAGCCACCAGACATGTGTTTATGGTCCCATCGCTCTACATCCTTGCCAAACATTGAATTGTTTGTTTTTTTAATGTTTGTCATCTGATGGTGTGAATGCTGTCTCTGATTAATCTTGTCCTGATTACTAATAATGTTGAGCATATCTTCACAGTTATTGGCTTTTTGTGCTTCCTCTTTTTAAAAACAACTTCTTCATGTCTTCTGCCTTTTTTGTTGTCCTTTTATCATTGAAATCTTTCTGACTTGTAGAAATTCTTCATATATTCTGAATATTAATTCTTTTTGGTTATAAGTATTACCAAAAAAATCTTCTCAGTTTATAGCTTATCTTTTGAATCTTTTAATATTTTTTTTGAGAAAAAGGAGTATTTCATTTTCAGGTGATAATATTTACTTTTATTTATTTATAAATCTTTTCCTCCAAAAAATGGCTTATAATTTTGAGTCTTATTTAGAAAATTCTTCCATATTCTGAGGTCATAAAATTTTTCCCTTATATTTTAAGTTTTTGCCTTTTACATTTAAGAAATTGATCTGTTTAGAATTGATTTTTTGTGCAGAAAATGAGGCAGGAAACCATTTTTACTTTTGTCTGTATTGGCCTGGCACTAGAGTTGCCAGAGTTTAGCAAACAAAAATATAGGACACCTAGTTTTATTTGAACTTCAGATAAAAATGAATAACACTTGAGTACAATTATGTCTTGTGCAATATTTTAGACACACATACTGGAAAAGTATTTGTTGTTTATCTGAAAATCAAATTTAACTAAGTATCTTGTATCTTATCTGGCAACCTCACCTGGTACCATTTATTGAATAATCCATTCTTTATCAGCTGATATGCAATATCATTCTGTCATTTTTCAGATTTCCATACCTGTGAATGCTTCCATATTCTCTATTCTGTTGCAATATCTATATCTTCTCAAGCCTCCCAACCGTATTCTTTTACAGAATTGTTGACTAGTACCTCCAGACCTATGTTAGATAACAGTATAGTAAAATAGGACATTTTTGTCTTGTTCTTCACTTTACTGGGACTGCTTCCAGTGATTCCTCATTAGTCACATGGCAGGCTTCTTGGTTGAGACATATAAATATATATCAGGTTAAGGAGATGTCCATCTAGTCCTATTTAATTAAGAGATTTAAAAGATCTAGAATGAATGTTAAAATTATGAAATTCACTTTCAGCATCTTTGGAGATTATTATAAGAGTTTCCCCTTTCATCAATAAACATTATACTATATTAATGAATTATAATCAGGTGAATTTTTTATATTTAAATTGATCATAGTGTATTACTCTTTAAATATGCTCCCAGATTTTGCCTGATAATTTATTTAGGATTTTAAAATGCTATTTATAACAGATGGGTCTATATTTTTCTTTTGTGTGAGAGAGAGACAGAGAGAGACAGAGAGAGTGTGTGTGTGTGTGTGTGTGTGCGCGCACACACTCAAGTGAAGGTGAGTGGGAAAGGGGAGGGATGAGAAGAAGGAGACCTTAGCATGTGTAACTTTAAAACAATTTTTAAGTAATTTTAAGTACAAATAGAGTAAAGCAGAGCTCAGCCTTCTCTCTCTCTCTCTGTCTCTTACACAACACACACACACACACACACACACACACACACACACACACACACACACACACACTAAACCATACCCCTTCCCAGGATCCCCTAAGAAAGATCTTCAGAGCAGTTGGAAAAACACTGGATTTTATTTCATATCCTTATTTTGCAAACAAAGCAGCTGAGTCCTAAAAAGATTAAGCGTTCACGTACCTGGTCTCTTCTTGCTAACAGTATCTAAAAATTGAAAGGAAATAGGTCCTTGAGGGAATGCTAGTGGAACTTTATTTAAGTTGGAGAAAGGAGACTGACTGGACATTTCATTACAGTCTTCAAAATGATGAAGGGGGTTCAAATAAGCAATGACAAGCTGTCCTTTTCAATGTGCTTTCTGCATAGGAGAAGTAAAATGGCTCTAATTAATTCAAGAGGGATTTAGGTCAATAATAAGAACTTCCTGAATGAACGAATTCCAAGACAATAGAAGGGGCTGCCAAAGGAAGTTGAGGAAGAGCTTTTTGTGAAGCTGGTAAGAGAAGTGTAGACTGCCATTTTTCTTCAATGATTTCAGTACTGTTAGGTTGAGACAGATAAAACTGCTGATATGCAAACTGTTTTTACCTATAGAAACAGCAAATTCATCTAGATCAACATAATATTATACATGGAAGCAAGTAGGTAGGCTTCACTCTAGAGGATGTTCTGTCTTCATTTCAGCTTTTAATTTTACTCAATCTCTATAGAATGTGTAGACTGGAAATACACTTATTTAAGAAGGTCAAAATTTAAAGCTTACAAAAGATCCTCTTCTAATTTAAGCTCTTGGTATTTAAAAGCCAGAACTACCAATATTCTTATTTGTACAATCAATCATTCCAGAACTGATAAACTATAAACTATGTTTAAAATGAAATATTGTTAAGATCCATGTTTTGGATGCTGAGTATCCTTATGGTGCAAAGCTATTCCATCTAAATGAGATCGTTGGCAGTGAAGGACTTCAAGCCAGTGTCAGCTGCAATGATTCGAGATTTGGTATAAATGCTAGTAGATTAGCTCTCGCCTTCATATTGGGGTCAGATGCCATCAAGAGTAGTTGTGCACATCACTAATCATTAGAGAAATGAAAATCAAACCTACAATGAAGTATCACCTCACACTGGTCAGAATGGCCATCATCAAAAAATCTATAAACATGGGCTTCCCCGGTGGCGCAGTGCTGGAGAGTCCGCCTGCCGACACAGGGGACACGGGTTCGTGCCCCGGTCCGGGAAGATCCCACATGCCACGGAGCGGCTGGGCCCGTGAGCCATGGCCACTGAGACTGTGAGTCTGGAGCCTGTGCTCTGCAACGGGAGAGGCCACAACAGTGAGAGGCCCGCGTACCGCAAAAAAAAAAAAAAAAAATCTATAAACAATAAATGCTGGAGAGGGTGTGGAGAAAAGGGAACCCTCTTGCACTGTTGGTGGGAATGTAAATTGATACAGCCACTATGGAGAACAGTACAGAGGTTCCTAAGAAAAGTAGAAATAGAACTACCATACGACCCAGCAATCCCACTACTGGGCATATACCCTGAGAAAACCATAATTCAAGAAGAGTCATGTACCACAATGCTCATTGCAGCTCTATTTACAATAGCAAGGACATGGAGGCAACCTAAGTGTCCATTGACAGATGAATGGATAAAGAAGATGTGGCACATATATACAATGGAATATTACTCGGCCATAAGAAGAAACAAAATTGAGTTATTTGTAGTGAGGTGGATGGACCTAGAGACTGTAATACAGAGTGAAGTAAGTCAGAAAGAGAAAATCAAATACCATATGCTAACACATATATATGGAATCTAAAAATAAAATGGTTCTGATGAACCTAGGGGCAGGACAGGAATAAAGACGTAGACATAGAGAATGGGCTTGAGGACATGGGGAGAGGGAAAGGTAAGCTGGGACGAAGTGAGAGAGTGGCACTGACATATATACACTACCAAATGTAAAACAGATAGCTAGTGGGAGGCAGCCGCATAGCACAGGGAGATCAGCTCGGTGCTCTGTGTCCACCTAGAAGGGTGGGATAGGGAGGGTGGGAGGGAGACACAAGAGGGAGGAGATATGGGGATATATGTATATGTATAGCTGATTCACTTTGTTATACAGCAGAAACTAACACCTTTGTAAAGCAATTATACTCCAATAAAGATGTTAACCCCCACCCCCTCTCCAAAAAAGAGTAGTTATGCAGTATCTCTTCCCATGGCCAGTGGCTTGGAATCATTGTGTATAAGTTATCACTAAGCTTTGACATTATTTTATGAACTTTTCCAGCCCAGGGAATTGTGCTGTGCAACTCTGTTGTAATTTCTCCTATGTAGTCATCCTCTGATCAGGTTCCATCCCCCCAAAAAACCTGTTAGATTACTGAGAACAGAATGATGAAAACTGTTAAAAGAATCAGACTGGGCATACTAAAGGAATGGGGTTTTCTCTCAAATGAAAATGCATAATTAACTATTTGCCTGGAACATACACAAATAAAAGGGACTGAATAAACTCCTTGATTTTGTTTACCCATCTTGATGGATAGAACACATATGAAGGGGGTTAAAAACCCTACATGGCCTTGACATGTAAGCCAGGAACTCCACCTTTGCCATTTGCAGTGGCCCTAAGGTTCTCAGCAGTGGGACCATATTTCCCATACAAATTCCCAAATACTCCCATATGGTCTGTTCTTACACTTTGGGGTATCTTCACCACCCATTGTTATCACCATATAACTTAGCATTTAATCCTATTAGGTGATGTGTTTGTGTATGCATTTTAACGTCTCCATCACCACAAGTTCCTTCATAACCTCAGTGACACCCTGTATGTGTAGAGTGACCTTCGGCCTAGAGAATCTAAGTCTTTATGCACCTCAGTGCTTCATCTGTAAATGAGACTGGAAATTCCTATTGCTCATCGCACTCACAGTACCTTGCACAAATTAGACACTTAAAAACCGTTTGGTTGCTTTCTTTTTTTTTCTTCTTCTTCTTCAGCTCTTTTTTATTTTTTAACTTATAATCTTTTTTTTGAATTTTATTTTTTTATACAGCAGGTTCTTATTAGTGATCTATTTTATACATATTAGTGTATACATGTCAATCCCAATCGCCCAATTCATCACAGCACCACCATCACTCCCCGCCGCTTTTCCTCCTTGGTGTCCATATGTTTGTTCTCTACATCTGTGTCTCTACTTCTGCCTTGAAAACTGGTTCATCTGGACCATTTTTTAGATTCCATATATATGTGCTAATATACAATATCTGCTTTTCTCTTTCTGACTTACCTCACTCTGTATGACAGTCTCTGGGTCCATCCACGTCTCTACAAATGACCCAATTTTGTTCCTTTTTATGGCTGAGTAATATTCCATTGTATATATGTACCACATCTTTTTTATCCATTTGTCTCTTGATGGGCATTTAGGTTGCTTCCAGGAGATGGCTATTGTAAATAGTGCTGCAATGAACATTGGGGTGCATGTGTCTTTTTGAATTATGGTTTTCTCTGGGTATATGCCCAGTAGTGGGATTTCTGGATCACATGGTAATTCTACTTTTAGTTTTCTAAGGAACCTCCATACTGTTCTGCACAGTGGTTGTATCAATTTACATTCCCACCAACAGTGCAAGAGTGTTCCCTTTTCTCCATACCCTCTCCAGCATTTGTTGTTTGTAGATTTTCTGATGATGCCCATTCTAACTGGTGTGAGGTGATACGTCATTGTAGTTTTGATTTGCATTTCTCTAATAATTAGTGATGTTGAGCATCTTTTCCTGTGCTTCTTGTCCATCTGTATGTCTTCTTTTGAGAAATGTCTATTTAGGTCTTCTGCCCAGTTTTGGATTGGGTTGTTTGTTTCTTTAATATTGAGCTGCATGAGCTGTTTATATAGTTTGGAGATTAATCCTTTGTCCGTTGATTCATTTGCAAATATTTTCTCACATTCTGAGGGTTGTCTTTTCATCTTGTTTATGGTTTCCTTTGCTGTGCAAAAGCTTTGAAGTTTCATTAGGTCCCATTTGTTTATTTTTGTTTTTATTTCCATTACTCTAGGAGGTGGATCACAAAAGATCTTGCTGTGATTTATGTCAAAGAGTGTTCTTCCTATGTTTTCCTCTAAGAGTTTTATAGTGTTGGCTCTTATTGTTA
Source organism: Kogia breviceps (assembly GCF_026419965.1). NCBI lineage: Eukaryota > Metazoa > Chordata > Mammalia > Artiodactyla > Physeteridae > Kogia > Kogia breviceps. Next base: position 56,346,850 of record NC_081318.1, read on the forward strand.
GGGAGTGTTCTAATTTCATTCTTTTACTGTAGCTGTCCAGTTTTCCCTGACCTTTGCATCCAATATGGTTTCTAGTACTATGCTGAGCACATACATGCTGAACTCATCATCCTCCCCACGCCCATGCATATACCCAAAATCTGTTTCCAGACCTGTGTTCTCCATCCAGCCACTCAACCTAGAAACCTCAGCTTCAACTTTGATTCCTTTTTCTCCCCCACCTGCCATATCTGATGGGTCACCAAAGTCTGACAATTTTACCTTTTACCTTTACATTTCTTGAGCATATCTGCTCCAGTCCATATTTGCCATCATTACCCCAATTCAAGTCTGGTTTACTGCAATCTCCTCAAACATGGCTTCAATTCTCTCCTGCTTAAAGTCATTCAATGCCTTCCTGTGGCATGTAAACTCTAAAGTGTCCTCCAAAGCCCTCTGAGATCTCTTTGGCCTCCTCTCCAGACTCATTTCACACCTTAAAATGAGTCTCACGGTTTATAATTGTCTCACAGCTTACAATTCAACAAAGCCACATCACTTATGTACACACACTGAGCCACCATGCACAGAAACTCCCCTCCCTCCCCTTGTCCAGCAGCTCCCTCTTCCTGGAACATTTACCACCTCACTCACCTTCTCTCCTTACCTGGCCAACTCTGATTGGTTCTCTAAGACTCAGCTCAGGTAACGTTTTTCTGAACCTCCCTGTGCTCCACTTCCATTTGGGTTGGGTGTACCTCCTCTGTGATCCTAGAATGCCCTGTGCATGCATCTGTCACTGTGTCATCTCTGACACCTGACACCCCTTGCCCTCATTTCCACCCCAATACCTAGTGCTGTCAAGTCTATCTCCAAAACACATCTCTGATCCATCCATGTCTTTCTCTCCCCACTGCTCATACCAAATTTAAGCGTCTCCCACTTTACTTTCTGTGGTAGCCTCCCTACTGATCTTCCCAGTTCCACTGGCCCCTCTTCTGCTAAGTAGCAGCCAGAAGGATCTTTTCAAAGTCATACCTATAGGTCATGAAAGTCCTCTGTAGAAAATTCTTCACTGACTTTCCTACCCTGAGAATAATGTGGCCTCCCAAGGCCCTGCCCACCCCCCATCTCCAGCCTCAGCTCCCATTATTCTCACCTCCTCACCAAGCTCCAGCCATAGGATTCTCAAATCAGATAAATTCATTCTTTCCCCGGGGCCTTCAGTACAAGCTACTCCCTTTGCTCAGATCATTCATCCCTTGACTTTGTACATCTTACTCCTACTCATCTTTCAAGCTTCAGCTGAGATATCATTTTCTCAGAGAGGCTTTTCATGTCCCCAGTCTCACTTAGCTCCTTCTAATCTCACTCATAGTACCAGCTGTTTTCATTCACAAAATTATATTTTTATTTATTTGTTTAACATCTCTCTTTATCATACCCTAAGCTCTGTGAGGAGCATAATCAGGTGTGGGTTTTGTTTTGTTTTGTTTCTAACCTCTGTATACCTGGCACCCATCACAAGGAATACATAATAAATGGACAAATTAATTAATTAATTAATTAATTGACCATATTATTTTTTAATTATCTCTTCCCCCACTAGTTGGTTTTCCTTATGCACAGTATTCATATAGAGGTGTTCCATAAATTTTACTGACTAAATGCCCAACAAATGCATTGACTGATTAAGAACTGATTTATTGTGGCTTATGTTTACTCAAGAAATTCTAAGTTTTAAAAATAATATAATTTTTATCATTTTAGGTGACTTCATTCCATATTTCTGAAATTAGCCTAAAATAAGTTTTATTCATATTTTTAAGAGACATGAAGACATACATATTTCTGGGGAAGTCATCTGAATATATTTTGGAAATCTCAAATTTCTAATTATGTTATATAAAGGATTTGCTGAAGCATCTAATCTATGCATCTGCTTCTAAAGGGCTTTATTAATATTATTCTAGGTGGCTTGCCACCTCTGGTGTTCTAAAAGTCTTCTGCTGAAAAGTCCACTGTATTAAAGAAATTTTTCTCCTTGTGTCTTTTCTGAACTACTACTAGTATCATAAGCTGACAAAATTGTTCATTGTACATTTTTCAACTTTATTACTATATTTTTAAATTGTTTATAACATCTTTTTGAAGCTCCAAGATGGCATAGTTAAATCCAGATACTATATCATGAGCAGATCTGGTGTTAAAATTTTAAGACTTGGGGGGAAAAATTCTCCCTAGAGCTTTTTACTTTGAAAAAGAAAGGAAAATTATACATACTATATCAATATGAAATTATTAAAGCAGTACACACAATTAAAACCTGAATATACAAACATAAAAGATCACCATGATGACTAAAGAATCTTCATCGAGTTAAGTGTCTTACAGCAGCTGGAATTAGACTTCCCTCTGGATACACTAGTCTGGAGCTGCGGTTGCAATCTGCTTTCCAAAGGAGCATCCAATTAATCCCTCTTCCTTTTACCCTCACATGTAGATTATTAGTTCCACAATTACTCTCCTTGGCCTCTATTTGGAGAAATGTCAACAGTTGCTTTAACTCTTGAATATTTCATTGCCTTTGAAAAATCCAATTCCACTCAAAAATCCCTTATTTTGTTTGTTTGTGGTGCACACATCTTTAAAAAAATTTTTTTCAATACAAATTGTCTGTTTCAAAGGCTCAAGAACAAAGAATTTTATGCTTTTTTATCCTCTTCCTTTAGACCCCTCTTTTCAACTGAAAATAGAAACATCTTGAAGTGCAATAATATTTAAGATTTCAGAATAACTGCCACCAGAGTAGAAAATTTCCATTTCTAATTTTCCCTAAATCTTCATCTTGAAAAACAAAATTGGTCTTGGTTAAGAAGGGTGATTCTAATGGGTAATATATTACAAATTTTCCAAAACACTAAAATTGTGATTCTCAACATTATGAACTATTTGGTGTGGGGTTTCTTTCCAAGTAAAAAAATAATCCGTCTATTTACTAACAGGGTTTATCCTACACACATAAAGCCAAAATAAATTTTCCATTGAGTTGACCAGGGACTGGATTTACTATAATACAATTGTCTTTTTCGTTCAGAATATAAGTATATCTATAATTATGTATGCACAAATGATGAAAATCTGTTTTGTTATCTTAAAAGATTTGTATCTTTATTATATAAATTAGTAAGAAAGACACTAGAACCCTCAAGAGATAAATGGATAAAGAACATGGAACAAGCAATTCACAAATAATCCAGAATGGACCCAAAATTATTATGTGAAAAATATCTCTCCAGAGTGTTGGTTATAAAAGTGAGAAATGGGAAATGATTTAAAAGAAAAATTAAAATGTGAGAAATGGCTGACATACAATGGAATATTATACAGCCATTTAAAATCAGTTTAGGATAAATTATTAATAATCTGGGAAAAGATTCTACCATGTGAAAAAAATAGAATGCAGTTATATGTAATTAAATACAATGCAGTCATAACTTTCTCAAAAACACAAAAACTATGGGTTATTATTCTGCTTTAAAAAGAAATTCTCATACATGCTACAACATGGATGAAAGTTAAAGACATTATGCTAATGAAATAAGCCAGTCAAAAATACAGTATGATTCTACTTTTATGAGGTATCTAAAGGAGGCAAATTCATAGACACAGAAAGTAAAATGGTGGTTCCCAAGGGAGGAGGGGTTGGGGGGAAATGGAGAGTTAGTGCTTAATAGGTGCAGAGCTGCAGTTGGGAAGATGAAAAAGTTCTGGGGATGGAAAATGTGATGGCTGCAGAATACTATGAATGTACTTAATACCACAGAACTGTACACTTAAAAATGATTTAAATGGTAAATTGTATGTTACGTATATTTTACCACACAAAAAGGATAGTATTGAGTTTCCAAATACCCTTTAACTAGATTCCACTGGTGTTAACATTCAACATTATCATAGCACAATTATCAAAACTAAGAAAAGAACACTGGTACAATACTATTAACCAAACTACCGACTTTATTCAGATCTTACCAGTAGTTCCACTAATGTTCCTTTTTTTCTGTTCCAGAATTTAGAACATAAAACCTTTTTGTAACAACAGCAACAACAAAAATATGTAAATCCTTTATAAAATAATTTCCTATTTGGTTTCTTTAAGCTATAACCCTTATTATTATATTTTAAATATCTTCAAATTTACCCCAAAAAAAGGTTTAGAAAGTTATCTGTTGTATAAAGCAAGTTCATCTTGTTTTATACAATAGAATTGTGGTTGATAACTGAAATAAAGGCAGCTGGCTTGGGGGACCATATTAGTTAAAATTAAGTTATAACTAGAACTAAAATTAGAATTAAAACTATTAAACATTGTGGCTGTTTATTTTTCTGTCATATAGGAGTCCATAGGTGGGTGGTCCACGGATGATATAGAAGCCCTGTGGTGTCAGGATGTACAGCCTCTTCTACCTGTTCTTCTGCATGCATGGTTTCCATTCCCAAGATCATGATTTAAGTCAGCTGCAGAGCTCCAGCCATTACATACACATTCCAGGCAGCAAGAAGGAAGAAATGTTTTCCCTCTCCCATTAAAGACAATATTCAAAAGCTGCACTTCCACTTACATTGCATTGGCCAGTACTGAATCATGTGGCCACATCTAACATTAAGGGAGGCTGGGGATTATAGTATGTATTCCAGGATGGTATGGACCCTGTAAAAAACACTGCGAGTTCAATGACTAAGAAGGGTAGATGTGGAGAAGAATTTTGGAGGACAAGTCTCTGCAACATGAAGCATCCTTCATTTTGGACTTAAGAATAAACTAGAGTCTGGAGAAAACAGTGACAAAAAAATTTTCTCTGCCTTGATCACTGGCAAACATGTGTTTTCATTACAGAGGAGAAGTTATGGCAAAATATGCTACTGCCCCTAATCTGGTGGGTAGAGGTATCCTTGGAATCCATATGAACTGCTGAATTGGAGTCAATGAGTCTCTACCTTTAGACAACACACAAATCAATTCAAAAAATATTTGTGGAGCATCTACAATGTTATTGAGCACATACTTGGAGTTAAGCTAGGTACTCTGAGGAGTTTAAAAAATATATATTAAAAATTTTTTTTAAGTAAAACACATTCCTTACACTCTAGACTTACATTTCTATTAAGGAATAAAGATTTTCAGATGAGGAATGACAATATAAAACAAAGGTAAACTGAATATTGGATTTCCCCCAACCCCTTCCAGTACCATACCATCACCTTCCAGATCAGGATGTGGCTTTTGTGACTATTGACTAACAAGGTTTCCATCTAATAGGTTGAGACCTATTAATAAGTTCATATGCCCTACCTGATCAAACTTTCATAGTTGCCATCCCCCTTTCAGCTTCGCAACAGGGAGAAAGTTCAGCATGCATCCCAACTCAGGATCTTTATTTAACAAACCTTCCTCCCACCAATCAACACTCAACTGGACCTCACCATTTTGGCCCTCCACACCAGCTAGTTCTTCTGGGGGAAAAATAGTCCCTCTTTACAAAAAGACTGGGGCAGGTCTGGTTTCAAGAAATCAGATTTTCTAAAATAATTTGAGCTCCTCAAGAAAACAAAATACAAAAAGACCATTAAATGTGTTTTAACTATTAAAAGAAGTAGGCAGATGTTCATTCTCTTTATCTGTATGAAAAATTTCCTTTCTTGACATTGAGTCATGTTCACTTTTCCCAAGAGGGAATAAAATGTTCCCTGTAAAAGCACAACCTTTTCTTTTTCCAGTGTTCTGGACCCATGCCAACATAACAGAAATAGTCAAATAAAGGGCTGTGATAAGCTCCTCAGGTGCCAGGGGAATGTTATCAGAGGAAATCATCTTCCTCCCTGTGACAAGATGTATGGATCCTCAGCATACTCACAAAAAAATTGGGGCCCCCAAGGAGTAGAAATTCATCAAATACTCAGTGCAGAATTGTGCACAAAACAGCAATGGGAACCAGTGGGAACACAATTTTATTAACTCCAAAAAGTTGTACCAATTTGGTTCTTAGGAATAGTTCCCAGATTGATATGCCTGAAGACAAAGGACTTTTAGTGACAAATCTGATAAAATATGTGAGAAACACTGTCTTTCCTCACTTAACTTTCCAATATTAAATCTGGAGGACAGTTTTAGTCTATAAAATATAGTCATTATATAATCTATTGTGCCACAGCAGGGACACAAATTTAATGCACTTGGATGTCCAAAAAATTCAGAAATGCAATCTCTTTTATTTTGTCTATAACTAAATAGGTCTTTATCACCTGCTGGGTGACAGGGAAGAAGAATAAATGACCAATCTGGTTGAAGTTGTGCTTGGTTTCTCCAGGAAAGAAAGCTGAGTCCCAGGTTTTTCATTCTTAACCGTCCTTTGCTTTCATTCAAGATGGCATCTAAGGATGGGGTAAAGGGGTGTGGCTTGAGTTACCAGGTGGAAGTGTCCTCAGGTGATTAGGTGTAGTGTATTTTGATGCCTTTCGTCTCGGGAGCAACATCTATTGCCCAACAGTTTATTGCCTGCCTTGCTAGTATGTGTGGCTAAAGTCTGTGGCTACTGTGATATCAGGTCGTTCTTTTGACTTAAGAACTGCTCCCAGGAAAAAACTGAAAGAGAAATTAAGGAAACACTCCCATTTACCGTTGCAACAAGAAGAATAAAATACCTAGGAATAAACCTACCTAAGGAGACAAAAGACCTGTATGCAGAAAACTATAAGACACTGTTGAAAGAAATTAAAGATGATACAAATAGGTGGAGAAATATATCATGTTCTTGGATTGGAAGAATCAACATTGTGAAAATGACTATACTACCCAAAGCAATCTACAGATTCAATGCAATCCCTATCAAACTACCAACGGCATTTTTCACAGAACTAGAACAAAAAATTTCACAATTTGTATGGAAACACAAAAGACCCTGAATAGGCAAAGCAATCTTGGGAAAGAAAAACGGAGCTGGAGGAATTAGGCTCCCTGACTTCAGACTATACTACAAAGCTACAGTAATCAAAACAGTATGATACTGGCACAAAAACAGAAATATAGATCAAAGGAACAGGATAGAAAACCCAGAGGTAAACCCATGTACATATGGTCACCTTATCTTTGATAAAGGAGGCAAGAATATAAAATGGAGAAAAGAAAGCCTCTTCGATAAGTGGTGCTGGGAAAACTGGACAGCTACATGTAAAAGAATGAAATTAGAACATTTCCTAACAGCATACACAAAAATAAACTCAAAATGGACTAAAGACCTAAATGTAAGGTCAAACATGATAAAACCCTTAGAGGAAAACATAGGCAGTACACTCTATGACATAAATCACAGCAAGATCCTTTTTGACCTGCCTCCTAGAGAAATGGAAATAAAAATGAAAATAAACAAATGGGACCTAATGAAATTTAAAAGCTTCTGCACAGCAAAGGAAACCATAAACAAGACAAAAAGACAACCCTCAGAATGGGAGAAAACATTTGCAAATGAAGCAATTGACAAAGGATTAATCTCCAAAATATACAAGCAGCTCATGCAGCTCAATATTGAAAAAACAAACAACCCAATCCAGAAATGGGCTGAAGACCTAAATAGACATTTCTCCAAAGAAGATATACAGATTGCCAACAAACACATGAAACGATGCTCAACATCACTAATCATTAGAGAAATGCAAATCAAAACTACATTGTAAAGCAATTATAATCCAATAAAGATGTTAAAAAAAAAACAACTACAATGAGGTATTACCTCCCACCGGTCAGAATGGCCGTCAACAAAAAATCTACAAACAATAAGTGCTGGAGAGGGTGTGGAGAAAAGGGAACCCTCTTGCACTGTTGGTGGGAATGTAAATTGATAGAGTCACTATGGAGAACTGTATGGAGGTTCCTTAAAAAACTAAAATAGAACTACCATATGACCCAGCAATCCCACTACTAGGCATATACCCTGAGAAAACCATAATTCAAAGAGTCATGCACCACAATGTTCATTGCAGCACTGTTTACAAAAGCCAGGACATGGAGGCAACCTAAGTGTCCATCGACAGATGAATGGATAAAGAAGAAGTGGCAAATTTATATGATGGAATATTACTCAGCCATAAAAAGAAACGAAACTGAGTTATTTGTAGTGAGGTGGATGGACCTAGAGTCTGTCATACAGAGTGAAGTAAGTCAGAGAGAGAAAAACAAATACCGTATGCTAACAGATATATATGGAATGTAAAAAAATGGTTCTGAAGAACCTACGGGCAGGACAGGAATAAAGATGCAGACATAGAGAATGGACTTGAGGACATGGGGAGGGGGAGAGGGAAGGATAAGCTGGGACAAAGTGAGAGAGTAGCATTGACATATGTACACTACCAAATGTAAAATAGATAGCTAGTGGGAAGCAGCCACATAGCACAGGGAGATCAGCTCGGTGCTTTGTGACGACCTAGAGGGGTGGGATAGGGAGGGTGGGAGGGACGCTACAGGGAGGGGATATGGGGATATATGTATACTTATAGCTGATTCATCTTGTTATACAGCAGAAACTAACGCAACATTGTAAAGCAATTATACTCCCATAAAGATGTTAAAAAAAAACAAAAAAAAGAACTGCTCCCAGGAACGCTTGGGCACTGTTAGTAAGAATGTAAGTTGGCATAGACAATATGAAAAGCACTATGGAGATTCCTCAAATAGTGAAAAATAGAACTACCACTGATCAATCTTTCTTCTGGGTATATATCCAAAGGAAATGAAAACAGGATCTCAGAAAGACATCTGCATTCCTATTTATTCACTATAGCCAAGGTATGTAAACAACCTACGTCTCCATCAGTGGTCAAATGAATAAAGATGTGGTATATATATACACAATGGAATACTTTTCAGTCATGAGAAAGAAGGAAATCCTGTCATTTGCAACAACATAGATGGGCCTTGAGGGCATTATGCTAAGCGAAATAAGTCAGACAGAGAAAGATAAATACTGTATGATCTCACTTATACAAGAAATCTAAAAAAATCAAACTCATAGAAGTAGAAAATTGGTTGCCAAGGGTTGGGGTGGGGGGGGGAAATGGGAAGATGTTGGTCAAAGGGTACAAACTTCCAGTTATAAGATGAATATGCTCTGGGGATCTAATGAAGAGCTTGGTGATTATAGTTAATAATACTGTATTATACACTTGCAAGTTGCTAAGAAAGTAGATCTTAAATGTTCTCACCACAAAAAAGAGGTGGTAATTATGTGAGGTGACGGAGGTGTTAGCTAACACTATGGTGGTCATCATTTTGCAATATGTAAGAGTATCAAATCAACAGGTCATACATCTTAAACTTAAACAATGTTATATGTCCATTATATCTCCATAAAGCTGGAAAAAATATAAAAGAACTGTTCCCATCTTTCCAATAGAAGTTTCCATACTGTGACCTAGAAATAAATTAGATCAACATTCTGGCTTGGGTTTCCTAAACCAGTTTCCTCTAAAGCAAAAATTTCAGCCTGGGAACTGTCTCATGCAAGGAAATATATATATTTGGACAATAGCTCATTCATATCTTGGCTCCATGTATCTCCTACCAGAAGGATTTATCCAGGAAAAAAAATGACAGCTATTGAATTTTTCTATTCCAATCTAGTGAGTGATTCATTCATTGGAGGTCTAAGTGATGGTCATAAATAGAAATGTAGAACACAAGTGCTGGAAGGAAGTAATCTCTATTTTATAGGCCTTAGGAAACTGAGGCTAGGCTAACTGAAGTGACTTACTCAAAGCCACCTAGTTAGTTATTGGCAGAGATGGAATTTGAATCTGGGATCCCTGACTCAATTATTCCACAGGCATTTAAAAGGTACCTCTTAAATTTACCTAAATTATTACTGATTTGCTACAAACTAAACCAGCCTGTATTTTCACTTAGCAATAATTAAAATGTTAGTGTGCATTTTGTTATTACATTTTTTAAGTAGCCAAATTGGGATATGAATAATCTTCATTAATATGAATTCATTAAAAGTCTTTAACTTTCATACAAATATCTATTTTAAAACTGGAACAATTCTGAATCAATGTGAAAGACAGAATACTGGAATTTTCTCCTAGGTATTATGTCTTTGGAATGCTTTATTTCAAGCAAGTGCTTTTAATAACACCAAATAAACTAATTCTAAGAGTTCTTTTACTTTTAAAAATTAGAAAAAGAAATGCCCAAAGAAAGAATTTGGATGGATTGGTAACTGACTATTCCAAATCATAATTACACTTTATGTTATGTCCCCATATAGGTCAAAGAACAGAATTATCTGACTCCAACTTTAAAATCCTCTTGAGAAACTCTCCCGCAGAGCTTGTCTCCCAGCCACGTCTATACATGTGCCTCTGTGGATAATACATTAATACCACTCACAATAGAAGGTATTGTTCTTTATAGCTAGTCAAATTAATTATTTGAGCACCCCAGGATGTACAACATGAAAGAACAGCTTTATAGATATTCAGGGCACTATATAATATGCCATGGTGAATTATTGACTCTAATGAGAACATCCTCAAAAGGCTAAACTCCCAGGGGTGCTGGCTGAAGAACTGGGAGGAGGGGCTCATACGTTAAATCAATAATTAGGAAGACAGAAGGAAGAGAGACAGATTGGGCAAGAGATTTCTGAAAATTGAACATTTGTCATCTGTGTATCACCCTTGCTGATGATTCATTAAATGAAGATTAACTTCAGTAACTTATTGACCAAACTGCCAATAAATCCTGAGCTCTATTGCCTGCGATGCATGAAATGGACAAGTCTGGATATATTGCCAAGGGAGCTAAGTGTGATATGATTTAAAGAAATTCATGAGCTGGTATTGTGTTAGTTATGTATGTTTCACATTTGTATACCATGCTGAGTATTGTGTCAGGTTGATAAGGGACGTAAAAAGAAGCAAATAACTTTCTTAAAGGAGTTTATAGTTTATCTACAGACATCAACTATGCGTATATGATGCTACTCAAGAGAATTTACCCATATTTCTAAAACTGCCAACTGTAGTCGTTGGCAACATGGAATTGTATCTTTTACCTCATCGCTGACTCTATCTGATGCTAACGTTTTAATAAGTCAACTTTCCTTAAAAACAGATTGTTAAAAAAAAAAAGAAAAAAGGGTTCCCCTGGTGGCGCAGTGGTTAAGAATCTGCCTGCCAATGCACGGGATACGGGTTTGAGCCCTGGTCTAGGAAGAACACACATGCCATGGAGCAACTAAGACTGTGAGTCACAACTACTGAGCCTGTGCTCTAGAGCCCACGAGCCACAACGATTAAGCCCACGTGCCACAACTACTGAAGCCTGCGCACCTAGAGCCCGTGCTCCACAACAAGGGAAGGAACCACAATGAGAAGCCCGCGCACCACAACAAAGAGTAGCCCCCGCTCGCCACAACTAGAGAAAGCCAGCGTGCAGCAATGCAGCCAAAAATAAATATAAATTAAATAAATAAATTGGGCTTCCCTGGTGGCGCAGTGGTTGAGAGTCCGCCTGCCGATGCAGGGGACACAGGTTTGTGCCCCGGTCTGGGAAGATCCCACATGCCGTGGAGCGGCTAGGCCCGTGAGCCATAGCCACTGGGCCTGCGCGTCCGGGGCCTGTGCTCCACAATGGGAGAGGCCACAACAGTGAGGGGCCCGCGTATCACAATAAACAAACAAATAAATAAATAAATTTACTTATTTAAAAAAAGATTGTTTCAGTTCTTGTCATTCAACCAAGAGGACAATGAGATGATATATGTTTTGTGAAACATGACTGAAATAAGGAAAAGTGTAATTATAGACTTAAGTGAAATTTTCAGAAGCACTCCTGGTCTTCTAGGATCACTTATGTATATTGCATTAAAGGCTTTTCTGCCTGTGTAAATCAAATGTGGAAGAGTGAAGTTTTCAGACCACCTCTCAAAGAGATGCAATCAGTTAAGGTCCTGGTACATGAGCAGAAATCCACAACAATCAGCTCCTAATACAAATAAAGAAATACTAATACTAATAAATAAATCAACCTATATATATTCTGCACTACTCAGCGATGTTTCAAAGATAACTAGCAATTTGAGGTCTTAGGGAAATAAGAAAGGAGGTGTTATGGAATCCTCCATTCTTTGGTTTATATGGCGGTGTCAGGAGGGTTGGGGATGAGTCTGCAGATATTTGGGATTTGCTGGGTTCCCTCCACTATACTCTCCCTTCCATCTGCCCCATGCTCAGCTCAGACTACTCACATAAAGAATCAATTCCCACCAACACATCCTCAGACAAGGGCAGCACAGTGTCAAGGTCTGTCTTGCTCCTGGACCCTTCTATTTATTGCCAAGGCTTCCAGAACCTGATTTCTGCTCCCTTCAATCTACTTTCTAGTACCTTCATGACTGGGTCTTCTAGCCTAAGCTCTGGGTCCCTGTTGCAGTCTCACCCCACCTACCTATTCTTTAGCCTGAGATGTTATTGCAGGTGAAGTTCCAACACACACACACACACACAAACACACACAGAGTTTCCTCATTCTGAGATTCTATGAGAGAACAATGGTAACTGTGGCAACCCTTGTTATCTCTCTATGGATTTTTTGAAAAGATTGATGTTTTGTATTGTTTTTCATCCTAGGAAACACTGGCCTCAAAAAGTCTCTGGCAAGATAAATGTTCCTAGAAGGCCCTGAAAATACAATCTCCTTTCATGACAGTTAGCAAAATATCTTCTGTCACTTCTGGGGCTCTCATTTCCCCTCTGTGCAGTATTCATAGCATTCAAGTATATTAAGCATTCACATCATTTATATGTGGCCCAGCCTCTGTTCTAATCCTATGTATTAGTACAGCTAACTGCAGCTCACTCGGTGCTGCTGTTTGCACAGTTGGACATGTTAGATAGAATGCGTTCACCCCTTCAAAGATGAGCTTAAAGCTGCCATCTAGTAGTGTCTTTCTTTTTTACACCTACTACCATTCTTCATTGTTCTCACAAGCACAGTGAGTTTTAATGAAGTCATATCTTTTAGTGTAACGCTGCAGGTGCACAAATGCTGATAAACCTCCTTAACTCACTGTCAGATCGGCATGTTTATCTTCAAGCTGCAGAATGTATTTAATTATAAGATATGAAAAGGTCCTTCAGATTTGTTCTCTGGGCCTGGAACTAATGACTCATCCATAAAGTGCTGTGTCTCCCCACAGGTTATAATGACTAGTTGCTGATCATTTGAAGGACTCATTCATGGTAGCATCTGGACTGCAAGCTATAGAAATTTCTTTTAAAAGTAAAGAAAGAAATAGCTTCTAAAGACCCAGGAAATTTTACCAAACATATATTTAACACAAACACTCACAAACACACACTGGTGTGAATATATATGAATATATACAGACACATGAACGCTATAAGAAATTCATTCTCAAAAATCTTAAAATGGGAATACCTCTCAGAAGTTATTAACAACTTAGTGTAAATTAAACTTAATCACATTGCTTTCCTTAAGACTAGGTTTCTGAGGGAATGGGAGTTTGACCTGGAAATTGGAAGGGAGATGCCTGAGGAAGGTATGGTTGTTAAAAAGAGGGGAGAAAACGGTTTTGGAGAGCAGAACTCTATCCAGTAAGACAGGGCTGAGAAGGTTCCTTCGGAAGGAGAACACCATGCATTCAATATTGTGAAAATGACTATACTACCCAAAGCAATCTACAGATTCAGTGTAATCTCTATCAAATTACCAATGGCATTTTTCACAGAACTAGAACAAAAAGTCTTAAAATTTGTGTGGAGACACAAAAGACCCTGAATAGCCAAAGCAATCCTGAGAAAGAAAAACGGAGCTGGAGGAAGCAGGCTCCCTGACTTCAGACTATACTACAAAGCTACAGTAATCAAAACAGTATGGTACTGGCACAAAAACAGAAATAGAGATCAATGGAACAGGATAAAAAGCCCAGAGATAAACCCACACACCTATGGTCAACTAAACTATGACAAAGGAGGCAAGAATACACAATGGAGAAAAGATAGTCTCTTCAATAAGTGGTGATGGGGAAATTAGACAGCTACATGTAAAAGAATGAAATTAGAAAACTCCTTAACACCATACACAAAAATAAATTCAAAATGGATTAAAGACCTAAATGTAAGACTGGACACTATGAAACTCTTAGAGGAAAACAAAGGAATAACACTCTTTGACATATATCACAGCAAGATCTTTTTTGATCCACCTCCTAGAGTAATGAAAATAAAAACAAAAATAAACAAATGTGACCTAATGAAACTTAAAAGCTTCTGCACAGCAAAGGAAACCATAAACAAGACAAAAAGGCAACCCTCAGAGTGGGAGAAAATATTTTCAAATTAAGCAATGGACAAGGGATTAATCTCCAAAATATACAAACAGCTCATGCAGCTCAATATCAAAAAAATAAACAACCCAAACAAAAAATGGACAGAAGACCTAAATAGACATTTCCCCAAAGAAGACATACAGATGGACAAGAGGCACATGAAAAAATGCTCAACATCATTAATCATTAGAGAAATGCAAATCAAAACTACAATGACGTATCACCTCACACCCGTCAGAATGGCCATCATCAAAACATCTACAAACAACACATGCTGGAGAGGGTATGGAGAAAAGGGAACCCTCTTGCACTGTTGGTGGGAATGTAAATTGATACAGCCATTCTGGAGAACAGTATGGAGGTTCCTTAAAATATTAAAAATAGAAATACCATATGAACCAGCAATCCCACTACTGGGCATATACCCTGAGAAGACCATAATTCAAAAAGAGTAACGTACCAAAGTGTTCACTGAAGCACTATTTACAATAGCCAGGTCATGGAAACAACCTAAATGTCCATCGACAGATGAATGGATAAAGAAGATGTGGTACATGTATACAATGGAATGTTACTCAGCCATAAAAAGAAATGAAATTGGGTCATCTGTAGAGATGTGGATGGACCTAAAGACTGTCATACAGAGTGCAGTAAGTCAGAAAGAGAAAAACAAATACTGTATATTAATACATACGTGGAATCTAGAAAAATGGTACAGATCAACCTGTTTGCAAGGCAGAAATAGAGACATAGACATAGAGAACAAATGTATGGACACCAAGGGGCGGGGAAGCAGGGGAGTGGGATGAACTGGGAGACTGGGATTGACATATATACACTAATATGCATAAAATAGATAACTAATGAGAACCTGCTGTATTGCACAGGGAACTCTACTCAGGGCTCTGTGGTGACCTAAATGGGAAGGAAATCCAAAAGAGATGGGATAAATGTATGCATAAAGCTGATTCACTTTGCCATACAGCAGAAATTAACACAACATTGTAAATCATCAACTATACTCCAATTAAAAAAAAAAAAAACTTGATCCCAATTTTGGAAATATAAAAACAAAAGGTCCGGGGCTTCCCTGGTGGCACAGTGGTTGAGAGTCCGCCTGCCAATGCAGGGGACATGGGTTCATGTCCCAGTCTGGGAGGATCCCACATGCTGCGGAGCGGCTAGGCCCGTGAGCCATGGCCTCTGAGCCTGCGTGTCCGGAGTCTGTGCTCCGCAACGGGAGAGGCCACAACAGCGAGAGGCCCGTGTACCACAAAAAAAAAAAAAAAAAAAAGTCCATCTGCCAAGAAGTTTCTTTTCACATATTTGTGCTTAATGCACGTGGAACTGTCATATATGGACTTATTCCCAACTCCACCATTGATAATTATCACAGTGCAATTTTTTAGAATATTCCATCCTTTTTTGATCTGAAATGCCATTTTCATCATATATTAAAATTCCTTATTCACATTTCTGTGTTTATATCTATTCTAATACTATACTTGTTTAATACTTTCACTAAAAACAGCGTCACAAATTTTAGAGTATCTTAAGATATTAAAAGTTCCTATATATCATTATGAGATTTAGATATATATTTCTATGTGTGTACTATAATTTGATAAAATTTTGTAATCTGTTCCATAAGCATTATGCTCATCTTTTATTAGAGATATGCCTATGATACATACATACACACACCACACACACATACATACATAAACACATATGGAGAGAGAGAAACTGATTGAGTTGAGAGACTTAGTCAAATTGAGATTGAGAGAGAAAAAGAGTTGCTATGGAAAATGGAAACCTTTCAAAATTATGTTTTCTAACTTTGTTGTTACAGATGGAAACACACAGATTTTCGTATTGATTGTATATCTAACAAAGTTGTTCAATTCTCTAATTGTAAAGATTTTAGATCAAAAAAAAAAAGAGAGTGAGAAGGCTGCAGGATCCTAAGAGAAGAGAAAAAGGCAAACTAAGAATGTACAAGGCCTGAGAGAGTAGCATGGACATATATACACTACCAAATGCAAAAGAGATAGCTAGTGGGAAGCAGCCACATAGCACAGGGAGATCAGCTTGGTGCTTTGTGACCACCTAGAGGGGTGGGATTGGGGGGTCGGAGGGAGACACAAGAGGAAGGCAATATGGGGATATATGTATATGTATAGCTGACTCACTTTGTTATACAGCAGAAACTAACACACCATTGTAAAGTAATTATACTCCAATAAAGATAAATAAATAAATAAATAATTTTTTAAAAACAAAGAATGTACAAGGAAGGCCCAACAAGCATGGGCATCCTTGCCCATAGGGCAAAGATGGGGAGGGCAGAAGGGAGACAAGATTCAGTCCCGAAGACAAACAGGCTTGGTGGAAAGTGCATGAATTGAGAGTTAGATAAGTCATTTAACCTCTAAGCATCTTTTCATTTGCCTATCTCACATCACAGCTATTAGTGTAATATAAGATCATGCCTTTAGGAACAGCTTAGTGGAGAGCGTTTTAAAACTATAAAGCAAAAGCAAAACAAAAGTGTGTGTGTGTGTGTGTGTGTGTGTATATATATATATATATATATATATATATATATATATATATATATATATATATATAAAGCCCTAGGGACTTCCCTGGTGGCGCAGTGTGTAAGAATCCACCTGCCAATGCAGGGGACACAGGTTTGATCCCTGGTCCGGGAAGATCCCACATGCTGCAGAGCAGCTAAGCCCACGCACCACAACTACAGAAGCCTGCACACCTAGAGCCTGTGCTCTGCAACAAGAGAAGCCACCGCAATGAGAAGCCTGCGCACCGTAACGAAGACCCAACGTCTTGGAGCTCAGTAAGGAGGCAGGTGGGTAAATAACCACAACACATGATGCAAAATATACATTTAGCATAAAGTTCTATGGGGATAAGGAAGAAGAGGAACCATCTCTGCCTGGGGAAAATCGAGGCTTTTCAGAGTAGGACGTGGTTGAGCTGGGTCCTGCTTTACAAGGAGTTCACACGCGGGGACAGTGGAAAGTCAGAGCGAGCAGCAAGGGCAGAGGTAGCCAGCCCCAGGCAGCGAGTCTGTGCTTCTCAGGGCTGCTGGGCTTAAAGAAGAAAAAGCACAGGAATGCCAGATCTCATAACTAACTCCCCTGGCCTGATTCCATGCTCACCAAGCTGCCCTCTGATGATAATTTGGCTTCCCACTTAGATCTGCCTGTAAGGAAAGCACATGCTGGTCAAGGAGCTGGAGTATCCAGTCCACTAGATGATTATATTTGTCACTGTAAATTAATAAGTCAGCATAAAGGCTGATGCATTTTTCAAAGTACAGGAATGAAACTATCACTTATAAGGCAAATGCAAAGGAAATTAGGTGAAAATTCACCAGGAAATCAGCCTTCAGGCTGCCAGTGTGGACAATGACAGAAAGGCTGTGCACACACCACAGGTAACTTCCGGAAATGGGCTCCTGACAAAGTGTATTACACAGCACGTTTTCTCCCCCGCATGAAGTGTTCCCTTTCACATTTTTCTCCATTGTTATAATCCCCTCAAACAGCCCAGCCAAAAGTAAGCATCAAATGTCAGTCATCCCAGATTCCAGGAAACCCAGGCCTACAGGGTAGGTTGTGCCTTCTTTACCAAATCCTTTACCTTTCCTGTTATGGGCTGAACTGTGTCCCTCCAAAATTTGTAGGTTGAAAACATAACCCCCAGCACCTCAGAATGTGGCTGTATTTGGAAATACGGCCTTTAGATTGGTAATTAAAGCTAAATGAGGTCATTAGGGTGGGCCCTAATCCAATATGACTGCTCTCCTTTTAAGAAGAGGATGTTGGAAAACAGACATACTCAGAAGGAAGAACATGTGAAGACACAGGGAGAAGATGGCCATCTGCAAGCCAAGGAGAGAGGCCTCAGAAGGAAATCAACCCCACCTACACCTTAATCTCAGGCTTCTTACCTCCAGGACTGTGAGAAAATAAATTTCTGTTGCTTAAGCCACTCAGTCTGTGGACCTTTGTTCTGGCAGCCCTAGCAAGTCAATATACTTCCTTTCAGATTCTTCCCCCAACCACTCCAACAAAAGATGCCTATCTGGGACATTCAAAACCCAAAAGGTTGTCTACTGCCATTAGCAGGAATGCATTTTAGTCCCTCATGCTTACTGTCAATTACTCAAGTGGATGACTTTGGAGCCTCAACCATGATAAACATTGTCTAGTCCCACTAAAGTAACCAAAGACATAATTTCTAAGGCATGAGGTCCTGAAAGTGTAACAAACTGCACAAAGTCCTTGACACAGATAAGATGAAGAGTTTATACACTGAAAGTACAAAAATGTATGATTGTGCTTATTTTGTGGTGATATTTTTTTAATTTCTATTTAAAAAAATTAATACTTGCTGGACAGGTGAGCCACAGAGGATCAGACCACCATCCAGCTAGTTCCTGAAGATCTTTACCCTGTAACAATCAGAACTTACTTGAGAAACACCTAAATCTCTCTTTTTAATGATTCATTTCTGAATGGGTAGAGTGTCTCAGTTTCAGACTTACAGTTTTGACATCTGCTCCCTTGCAAGGCTATCTCAAGGAAAATTAGCTTGAGAAATTGGAACGCTTTCAGTTTGCAACTGGAACTGGGGTCAAGTATGTTTCATTCTTCCCCTTGTTCACTTGTTTTTACAATTTCTTTTTTGTGAGAAGCAAAACTAACAATTTTTTCCTTATAAAAATCATCTTTAGATGGGTATTTGTGTGGTTCATTAATATTGATGGTTCTTTAATATGTCCCTTTTAATTTCCACTGATATATACCACATTTGCAGGGTAAAATTGTCAATTCCCGACACTCAGTACCGGCTCCAATTCAATCAGTCTTCCACTGAAAATGGTCTTGTTACATTAACTGATAAGTCATGTGGATTGCATATACCCTTGAAATGATATGATGAAAATGGCACTTCACCTCTGTGGTTTTCCTCCCAAAAACACACGATCCCAGTCAAATCACTAGAAAAGCATGAGACAAATCTCATGTTCCCAGCTGAGGGGAATTTGATTAAATACCTGACCAGTACTCCTCAAAATTGTCAAGGTCATCAAAAACCAGGAAAGTTTGGGAACTATAACAACCCAGAGGAGACTTAGGAGACAAGATGACCAATGTAATATGGACGAGATCTTGGAACAACAACAAAAAAAGGACATTAGATAAAAACAAAGGAAATCTGAATAAAGTATGGACTTCACTTAACAATAATTCTTCAATATTCATTTATTAGTTGTAACAAATGTACCATAGTAGTGTAAGTAATGTAAGATGTTACTAATAGGGGAAATTAATGTGACGCCTATGGGAACTCTCTGTACTATCTTTACAATTTTTCTGTAAATCCAAAATTGCTCCAAAATAAAGAGTTTATTTTTAAAAAATGCTCCAGTTTAACTCATCCCAAAGGCCATCACTGTCTGTAACCAGGCTCTAATACACAGCCAATTTTCACCAAAATTCTAATATGTGGCTCCCCTCCCCTCTGATTTCCTCTCCCAGGGCATCTTTTGTACATATTTCATGTAAGCACTTTATCTTTTAGTAACAAGAGCTTCTTTTAACTTTCAACAATCGTTTGAGGGCTTCTGCTCCCTCTTCTCTTTAAAACAAATACTTTAGTGGAGGCTTAATATCATCATCCCATCCCTTGGATGGACCAAGCACATCACTCTTGTCTTCATGTTTTCTGCACCGGGATATCTACAACCTCAATTCCTGGGGCAGCTTTCTCACAGCATAAACCCCAAGTTTTCATTAAATAAAGCCTTCTGGGATCAAAGCTCAGCTGCTAGAAGTGGTAGAAAGATGCCAAGATGCCCAGCACTAAATCAGTATGAGGGAAATTGATACCAGGGAGAGCTGGGGTGTACGATTTTCAGCCCTTAGCATTCAAAGTCCTCCAACACTAAAGACATCCAGATGTATGCCACCTGGGACCCAAAGTCCCTAAAGAGAGTGTCCTTTTACTGTTGAATCATTTGTGGTTCGGGTTATTTTTGTTGTTGTTCCTTTTTTGTTTGGTTTTTAACTAATCTGAAAGCAGTGTTTATTTGAAGAAAATGCCCATTGGCCTTGATATTCAACTCACACTCAAGTTGGCTTATATTCAGAGCCAAGCAGACCCTGATCTTCATTAACTATTCAATAAGGAGAATACAATTAGCCTAGAGTTGGTTTTCAGACCCAAACACAAAGAAAGGCCCACATAAATCTGAGCAGGGATAATTCCACTCTCCCTATAACTGATGTGATGAAGGGGCAAGTAGCAGGCATCAAATAGAGAGACCACCATTCTCCTCAATACTAGGCTTAAAGGGCTCCTTTGCCCCTGCTCAGAAAGCAGGGCAAGATGGCCCCGCCTAGCAAATGTTTACCTAAGGGGATCCTTTTTACTTTGCAAATCATTGATTCAGAAAATATATGGGTGCTAAGAGGAAGAAAGCCTACGTATGCTCAGCACAAAAGTAAGCTGATGTTAGGGAAGAACTGAGCTGCTAGTCCTTCAGGAAGAATGAAAACTTAATCCTCCAGTGGGCCAGGTGGAATCCGGGAAACCCTCTAAGAAGAAGAGGGTCTGATGACAGAATTGTTATGGATCACATATGTATATATATTCCATTGACCTTTATGGAAATAGGATGTTTCAATTTGTATCAAATAATCATTGCTACCAATCAAATGGATAAATACATAACTGTATCATGTAATTAGATGAGTACACAATAATTTTATTCCCTGAATAATAGCTGCCATCTGTTGAGTGATAACTATGTGCCAGGCACTGTGATAAGGACTTCCACTCAGTAGCTCAGTCAATCCTCACAAGAACCCCAGGAAGTAGGATTCACTATTCTCCCCTTTTTATGGCTGAAGATACCAGGGCTCAGAGAAAGTATCAATAAATAGTTCTTCTGAGGTCTCATCAGTTGGTTAGTGGGAGAGACAGGAATGGAGTATGCTTAGTGGGGCCTTGAAGCCTTGGCCTGGTCCCCCCTTCCACCACCTCTCCACCTCTCTGGGATGGGTTCTCAGTCCCCCCTCTTCCTTGGCCACTGACACCACAGCCAACTCAGGTTTCCCCTCCTAAAACCTGCCCCACCACAGCTGCCACCTGGGGCAGCTACCATTCATGTTGAGTGAGGAAGTCAGATTTGCATTTCTCTGCTTCCACAGAGGCATGAGAAGGTATGAGAAGGATCAGTATCTAGTACAAGCTCACTGGCATCTCACTCTGGATAAGGCACGGTGGTGGCCATCCCCAATCCAGGCTGACAGCCCCATAGAGCATTCTGCAGGTGACTCAGAACTTGAGACTCTGCCATCCAGAGTTAGAGAAATTCCAGTCATTCTTCTAAATTCTGAATGTTCAAGTATTTGGATTATAGCCTAATCTTAAAGAGGAAACAACTTGAGTTGCATATCACCTCTTAAATGAAAGATGCTACAAACTTTTGCAAATTAGCTTTTTTTTTTTTTTCTTGCAGTACGCGGACCTCTCACCGTTGTGGCCTCTCCCGTTGCGGAGCACAGGCTCTGGACACGCAGGCTCAGCGGCCATGGCTCATGGGCCCAGCCGCTCCGCAGCATGTGGGATGTTCCCGGACCGGGGCACGAACCCGTGTCCCCTGCATCGGCAGGCGGACTCTCAAACACTGCACCACCGGGGAAGCCCTGCAAATTAGCTTTGAGTGGTATATTCCAGGTGCTTTTTCAGCTATTGAAGTGGTCACAAAGAAAAGAGGTATTTAAGTCTTAAATGGAATTTCTAATGAGAACTTTATATTATCAGTTTTCCTTCCCACCATAGCAATTCATTTGCAGGTGTGTTTAATGATTTATGTCCATCTTCATCATGTGAAGAATACTCTAGATTGGTGTTTCTCAAACAATTAAAGTGCAAATAAATCACCTGGAGATTTTGTTGAAATGTAGATTCTGATTCAGTGGGCTTGGAGTAGAACATAAGAATCTGCATTTCTAACAAGCTTCCAGGTGATGGTGATGCTGCTGGTTGAGTATAGATCCTTGCAGCAAAATATGACCCTCGGACCAGTAGCAATATCTAGATGTTTAACAGAAACTCAGAATTTCTCAACATGACCCATACCTACAAAAAAGAATCTTCATTTAACAAGAATCTCTGGGAGATTCATAAGCACATTAAAGTGTGAAAAGCATTATCCTTGACCTTCTGAATCATATCTTCCTCTCTCTATTTCTTCTGCTTTCCAAAGCCACAAGATCAGAAAGAGTCATTGGGACTACTGATAACTGTTCCAAGTTTATAATATGGTAGGTCTTAGGAAGGACACATTAAGCTTTGTTTTATTCTCTATCCTGACTCTACCAAGTATATTCCAGAATTTCTGCTTATGGTCTGAGAATCATTTGTAGCTTTGGTTTAAATATTGGTTTAAAATGTTGGTAGGACCATTATATACAGGCTGCTAAATTTGGAGAAGGGGGCATCTTTAGGGTGTCATGGAGTGCACTTGAGTGGACCAAAATTTTTCTGACCCATTAGGCTTTATGAGTAGCTACAAAGTATTCATAGCCTTAGATAATAAGAACCACAGAGGAGCTCTAAAATTAATGCAATTCACTATTAAATATTCATACTACTTTCTCTCAGAAGTATAGTAGAATGGTTAGGCACACCAAAAGGCTCAGAGACAGTCTGGATTCAAATTCTACATATGCTTCCTATGGGTTGTGACACCTTGGGCAAATTACTTAACCTCTCTGTGCCTTAGTTTCCTCATTTAAAACAGGTATGATAACAGTACCTATGTAAAGTTTTAGAAGGATTAAATAAACTAATAAAGCCCTTGGAACCATGCCTTGTGCATAGTAAGCTTTGCAAAGACATCTAAATGCAAACTTGAAAATATGGCTAATTTTTAACATTTCTTTGTAGGGCCTCCACATTTCTATAATTCAGCTTAATTGAATCTGTTGTGCTATGACTAGATATACACTTTCCCCTCCATTAGAGAGAAGAGGAACACACCCATGGTTCTGTTTACAACAATTAACACTTTAAGCATTGAGAAGCATGATGAAAGTGGGGTCAGCAGCCATGGCCCCCAAAGGACATGAAGGTAAGGGCTTGAGGCTATCTCTATATTTCATGGTCAGACACCAGCTAGGGGAAGAAAATTCAAAATATGCCTCCAGACTCCCAAACACACAGAAAGTCTCACCAGTGTAAAACCAATTTGTTTTACTTTAATAGTCAGAGATTGTTGTTTTCTGAATGGTTAAGCATTTATCAAAAGCTGTCAAGGTACTGTGCAAAATGAAGTTTAAAACTGGATGA
Organism: Kogia breviceps; assembly: GCF_026419965.1. Taxonomy (NCBI): domain Eukaryota; kingdom Metazoa; phylum Chordata; class Mammalia; order Artiodactyla; family Physeteridae; genus Kogia; species Kogia breviceps. The sequence goes on from NC_081318.1 coordinate 56,370,633, forward strand.
TTAGCACTTAAATCTCACTCAGTAAATTGGCTAGTCTCAATACAATAAAGTGCAATATGAAAACACTGCTTTTCCACTTAAATAAAAACCTAAGGGGAAAACCCACATAACAGAGATTTTCAGATTTCAACACCCATTCTCTGCCCAAGATATTGAAGATAGGATCAAATATATTGCAATACGTCTTTTACACTCACAGGCTTTTCAGATTCCTGCCCTATGAAGCCAGTTTCCCTTGTGATCCATCAAGTATTTCTTTGTTTTGCCTAGATGATGCTTGTACACTTCTCAAGGTGTACTCCTGGGCAGTATGTGCATTTGAGACTTTTCCCTTCTGACCCCGACTTGGCTGTCTCTGGACCAAAACTGATTTGCAGGCAAGAGAAAACTGAAAATTTCATGATATTTAGACTTTAAAAGCACATGGTAGTGGTTCAATTAGGTTTCCTTACCTAGGATTAAAACCTATTAATGCGAGAGACCTTCAAGATGGTGGGGGAGTAAGACATAGAGATCACCTTCCTCCCCGCCAAATACATCAGAAATACATCTACATGTGGAACATCTACAAAACACCTATTGAACTCTGGCAGAAGACCTGAGACTTCCCAAAAGGCAAGAAATTCCCCCACGTACCTGGGTAGGGCAAGAGAAAAAAGGAAAAAAACCAAAAGAATAGGGACGGGACCTGCACCTCTGGGAGGGAGCTGTGAAGGAGGAAAAGCTTCCACACACTAGAAGCCCCTTCACGGCCAGAGATGAGGGGTGGGCGGGGGGAGCTTCAGAGCCACGGAGGAGAGTGCAGCAACAGGGGTGCGGAGGGCAAAGCAGAGAGATTCCCCCACAGAGGATCGGTGCCGACCAGCACTCACCCAGCTTCAGAGGCTTGTCTGCTCACCCACCAGGACAGGTGGGGGCTGGGAGCTGAGGCTCAGGCCTCAGAGGTCGGATCCCAGGGAGGGGACTGGGGTTGGCTGCGTGAAGACAGCCTGAACAGGGCGAGTGCATCACGGCTAGCTGGGAGGGAGTCCGGAAAAAGTCTGGAACTGCCTAAGAGGCAAGAGACCATTGTTTCGCAGTGCGTGAGAAGAGGATATTCAGAGCATCACCTAAACGAGCTCCAGAGATGGGCGTGAGCCACGGCTATCAGCGCAGACACCAGAGACGGGCATGAAACGCTAAGGCTGCTGCTACAGCCACCAAGAAGCCAGTGTGCAAGCATAGGTCACTATCCACACCTCCCCTCCAGGAAGCCTGTGCAGCCCACCACTGCCAGGGTCCTGTGATCCAGGGACAACTTCCCCGGGAGACATGGCACGCCTCAGGCTACTGCAATGTCACACTGGCCTCTGCCGCCACAGGCTCGCCCCTCATTCCATACCCCCCCCCACCCCGCCTGAGTGAGCCAGAGCCCCCTAATCAGCCACTCCTTTAACCCCGTCCTGTCTGAGCAAAGAACAGACGCCCTCAGGCGACCTATATGCAGAGGCAGGGCCAAATCCAAAGCTGAAACCCAGGAGCTGTGCGAACAAAGAAGAGGAAGGGAAATCTCTCCCAGCAGCCTCAGGAGCAGCAGAATGAATCTCCACAATCAACTTGATGTACCTTGCATCTGTGGAATACCTGAATAGGCAACGAATCATCCAAAATTGAGGCGGTGGACTTTGGGAGCAACTATAGACTTGGGGTTTGCTTTCTGCATCTAATTTTTTTCTAGACTTATGTTTATCTTAGTTCAGTATTTAGAGTTTATTATCATTAGTAGATTTGTTTATTAATTTGGTTGCTCTCTGCCTTTTTTTTTTGAATAGATAGATTTTTTTTATTTTTCCTTTTTCTCTTTTTGTGAGTGTGTATGTGTATGCTTCTTTGGGTGATTTTGTCTGTATAGCTTTGCTTTTACCATTTGTCCTAGGGTTCTGCCTTTCTGTTTTTGTTTTTTTGCTGTTTTTAGTACAGTTTTTAGTGCTTGTCATCATTGGTGGATTTGTTTTTTGGTTTGGTTGCTCTCTTCTTTCTTTCTTTTGTTTTTCTTTTTTTATTACTTTTTTAATTTTTATTTTTCATTTTTTATTTTAATAATGCTTCTTCCTTCCTTCCCTCCTTCCTCCCTCCCTCCATTCCTTCCTTTCTTTCTTTCTTTTATCTGTTTTCCTCTGAGCTGTATATCTGAAAGGGTCTTTGTGCTCCAGCTGGGTGTCAGGCCTGTGCCTCTAAGGTGGGAGAGCCAAGTTCAGGACATAGGTCCACCAGACTTCCTGGCTCCATGTAATGTCAAACAGCGAAGGCTCTCCCAGAAATCTCCATCTCAACGCTAAGACCCAGCTCCACTCAACGAACAGCAAGCTCCAGTGCTGGACACCCTATGCCAAACAACTAGCGACACAGGAATACAACACCACCCATTACCAAGGGGGCTGCCTAAAATCATAATAAGGTCACAGACACCCCAAAACCAACCAACAGACGTGGTCCTGCCCACCAGAAAGACAAGATCCAGCCTCATCCACCAGAACACAGGCACCAGTTCGCTCCATCAGGAAGCCTACACAACCCACTGAACCAACCTTAGCCACGGAGGACAGACACCAAAAACAACGGGAACTATGAACCTGCAGCCTGTGAAAAGGAGACCCCAAACACATTAAGTTAAGCAAAATGAGAAGACAGAGAAACACACAGCAGATGACGGAGCAAGGAAAAAACCCACCTGACCAAACAAATGAAGAGGAAATACGCAGTATACATGAAAAAGACTTCAGAGTAATGATAGTAAAGATGATCCAAAATCTTGGAAATAGAATGGAGAAAATACAAGAAACATTTAACAAGGACCTAGAAGAACTAAAGAGCAAAAAAACAATGATGAACAACACAATAAATGAAATGAAATTGTCTAGAAGGAATCAATAGCAGAATAATAACTGAGGCAGAAGAACGGATAAGTGACCTGGAAGATAAAATAGTGGAAATAACTGCCACAGAGCAGAATAAAGAAAAAAGAATAAAAAGAATTGAGGACAGTCTCAGAGAACTCTTGGACAACATTAAATGCACCAACATTCGAATTACAGGGGTCCCATAAGAAGAAGAGAAAAAGAAAGGGACTGAGAAAATATTTGAAGAGATTATAGTTGAAAACTTCCCTAATATGGGAAAGGAAATAGTCAAGTCCAGGAAGTGCAGAGAGTCCCATACAGGATAAATCCAAGGAGAAACACATGAAGACACATATTAATCAAACTATCAAAAATTAAATACAAAGAAAAAATATTAAAAACAGCAAGGGAAAAACAACAAATAACATAAAAGGGAATCCCCATAAGGTTAACAGCTGATCTTTCAGCAGAAACTCTGCAAGCCAGAAGGCAGTGGCACGACATATTTAAAGTGATGAAAGGGAACAACCTACAACCAACATTACTCTACCCATCAAGGATCTCATTCACATTCGACAGAGAAATTACAACCTTTACAGACAAGCAAAAGCTAACAGAATTCAGCACCACCAAACCAGCTTTACAACAAATGCTAAAGGAACTTTTCTAGGCACGTAACACAAGAGAAGGAAAAGACCTGCAATAACAAACCGAGAACAATTAAGAAAATGGTAATAGGAACATACATATCAATAACTACCTTAAATGTAAATGGATTAAATGCTCCAAACAAAAGACATAGACTGGGTGAATGGATACAAAAACAAAACCTGTATATATGCTGTCTACAAGAGACCCACTTCAGACCTAGGGACACATACAGACTGAAAGTGAGGAGATGGAAAAAGATATTCCATGCCAACGGAAATCAAAAGAAAGCTGGAGTAGCAATTCTCATATCAGACAAAATAGACTTAAAATAAAGACTATTACAAGAGACAAAGAAGGACACTACATAATGATCAAGGGTTCAACCCAAGAAGAAGATATAACAATTGTAAATATTTATGCACCCAACATAGGAGCACCTCAATAAATAAGGCAAATGCTAAAAGCTATAAAAGGGGAAATCGAGAGTAACACAATCATAGTAGGGGACTTTAACACCCCACTTTCACCAATGGACAGAACATCCACAAAGAAAATAAATAAGGAAACACAAGCTTTAAATGGTACATTACACAAGATGGACTTAATTGATACTTATAGGACATTCCATCAGAAAACAACAAAATACACTTTTTTCTTAAGTGTTCATGGAACATCCTCCAGGATAGACCATATCTTGGGTCACAAATCAAGCCTTGGTAAATTTAAGAAAATTGAAATCATATCAAGTATCATTTCTGACCACAATGCTGTGACACTACATATCAATTATGAAGTAGGAAAAAATTATGTAGGAAAAAATCTGTGAAAACTACAAACACATGGAGGCTAAACAATACACTACTAAATAACCTAGAGATTACTGAAGAAATCAAAGAGGAAATCCAAAAATACCTAGAAACAAATGTCAATGAGAACTCAACCCACGATGACCCAAAACCTATGAGATGCAACAAAAGCAGTTCTAAGAGGGAGGGTTATAGCAATACAATCCTACCTGAAAAAACAAGAAGCATCTCAAAAAACCAACCTAAACTTACACCTAAAGCAATTAGAGAAAGAAGGAAAAAAACCCAAAAGTTAGCAGAAGGAAAGAAATCATAAAGATCAGATCAGAAATAAATGAAAAAGAAATGAAGGAATCAACAGCAAAGATCAATAAAAGTAAAAGCTGGTTCTTTGAGAAGATAAACAAAATTGAAAACCATTAGCCAGACTCATCAAGAAAAAAAGGGAGAAGACTCAAATCAACAGAATTAGAAATGAAAAAAGAGAAGTAACAACTGACACTGCAGAAATATAAAGGATCATGAGAGATTACTACAAGTGACTATATGCCAATTAAATGGACAACGTGGATGAAATGGACAAATTCTTAGAAAAGCACAACCTTCCAAGACTGAACCAGGAAGAAATAAAAAATATAAACGGACCAGTCACAAGCAATGAAATTGAAACTGTGATTCAAAATCTTCCAACAAAAAAAGTCCAGGATCAGATGGCTTCACAGGTGAATTCTATCAAATATTTAGAGGAGAGCTAACACTTATCCTTCTCAAACTCTTCCAAAGTATAGTAGAGGGAGGAACACTCCCAAACTCATTCTATAAGGCCACGATCACCCTGATACCAAAACCAGACAAAGATGCCAAAAACAAAAAAAGAAAACTACAGGCCAATATCACTGACGAACTTAGATGCAAAAATCCTCAACAAAATACTAGCAAACAGAATCCAACAGCACATTTAAAGGATCATACACCATGATCAAGGGGGGTTTATTCCAGGAATGCAAGGATTCTTCAATATATGCAAATCAATCAATGTGATAAACCACATTAACAAATTGAAGGAGAAAAAACATATAATCATCTCAATAAATGCAGAAAAAGTTCTCGACAAAATTCAACAGTGTTTACGATAAAATACCTCCAGAAAGTAGGCATAGAGGGAACTTTCCTCAACATAATAAAGGCCATATATGACAAACCCACAGCCAACATCGTCCTCAATGGTGAAAAACTGAAACCATTTCCACTAAGATCAGGAACAAGACAAGGTTGCCCACTCTCACCACTATTATTCAACATAGTTTTGGAAGTTTTAGCCACAGCAATCAGAGAAGAAAAACAAATAAAAGGAATCCAAATCAGAAAAGAAGAAGTAAAGCTGTCACTGTTTGGCAGATGACATGATAATATACATAGAGAATTTTGAAGATGGTACCAGAAAACCACTAGAGCTAATCAATGAATTTGGTAAAACAGCAGGATACAAAATTAATGCACAGAAATCTCTTGCATTCCTATACACTATTGATGAAAAATCTGAAAGAGAAATTAAGGAAACAATCTCATTTACCATTGCAACAAAAAGGATAAAATACCTAGGAATAAGCCTACATAAGGAGACAAAAGACCTGTATGCAGAAAACTATAAGACACTGATGAAAGAAATTAAAGATTATACAAATAGACAGAGAGATATACCATGTTCTTAGACTGGAGAATCAACATTGTGAAAATGACTCTACTACCAAAGCAATCTACTACCAAAGCAATCTACAGATTCAATGCAATCCCTATCAAACTACCAATGGCATTTTTCACAGAACTAGAACCAAAAATTTCACAATTTGTATGGAAACACAAAAGACACTGAAAAGCCAAAGCAATCTTTAGAAAGAAAAACGGAGCTGGAGGAATTAGGCTCCCTGACTTCAGACTATACTACAAAGTTACAGTAATCAAGTCAGTATGGTTCTGGCACAAAAACAGAAATACAGATCAATAGAACAGCGTAGAAAGCCCAGAGATAAACCCACGCACATACGGTCACCTTATCTTTGATAAAGGAGGCAAGAATATACAATGGAGAAAAGACAGGCTCTTCAATAAGTAGTGCTGGGAAAACTGGACAGCTACATGTAAAAGAATGAAATTAGAACACTCCCTAACACCATATACAAAAATAAACTCAAAATGGATTAAAGACCTAAATGTAAGGCCAGACATTATAAAACTCTTAGAGGAAAACATAGACGGAACACTCTATGACATAAATTATAGCTAGATCCTTTTTGACCCACGTCCTGGAGAAATGGAAATAAAAACAAAAATAAACAAATGGGACCTAATGAAACTTAAAAGCTTCTACACAGCAAAGGAAACCATAAACAAGATGAAAAGACAACTGTCAGAATGGGAGAAAATATTTGCGAACGAAGCAACTGACAAAGGATTAATCTCCAAAATATACAAGCAGTTTATGCAGCTCAATATCAAAGAAACAAACAACCCAATCCAAAAATAGGCCGAAGACCTGAATAGACATTTCTCCAAAGAATATATACAGATTGCCCACAAACACATGAAAGGATGTTCAACATCACTAATCATTAGAGAAATGCAAATCAAAACTACAATGAGGTATCACCTCACCCTTGTCAGAATGGCCATCAAAAAATCTACAAACAATAAATGCTGGAGAGGGTGTGGAGAAAAGGAAACCCTCCGTGCACTGTTTGTGGGAATGTAAATTGATACAGCCACTATGGAGAACTGTATGGAGGTTCCTCAAAACACTAAAAATAGAACTACCATATGACCTAGCAATCCCACTACTGGGCATATACCCTGAGAAAACCATAATTCAAAAAGAGTCATGTACCACAATGTTCATTGCAGCTCTATTTACAATAGCCAGGACAAGGAACCAACCTAAGTGTCCATCAACAGATGAATGGATAAAGAAGATGCTGCACATATACATAATGGAATATTACTCAGCTGTAAAAAGAAACAAAATGGGGCTTCCCCGGTGGCGCAGTGGTTGAGAGTCCGCCTGCCAATGCAGGGGACATGGATTCGTGCCCCAGTCCGGGAAGATCCCACATGCCACGGAGCGGCTAGGCCAGTCAGCCATGGCCGCTGAGCCTGCGCATCTGGAACCTGTGCTCCGCAACAGGAGAGGCCACAACAGTGAGAGGCCCGCGTACCACAAAAAAAAAAGAAACAAAATGAGTTATTTGTAGTGAGGTGGGTGGACCTAGAGACTGTCACATAGAGTGAAGTAAGTCAGAAAGAGAAAAACAAATACCGTATGCTAACACATATATATGGAATCTAAAAAAAAAAAAAAAAAATTCTGAAGAACCTAGGGGCAGGACAGGAATAAAGATGCAGACATAGAGAATAGGCTTGAGGACACGGGGAGGGGGAAGGGTAAGCTGGGACGAAGTGAGAGAGTGGCATGGACATTATATACACTACCAAATGTGAAATAGATAGCTAGTGGGAAGCAGACACATAGCACAGGGAGATCAGCTCAGTGCTTTGTGTCCACCTAGAGGGGTGGGATAGGGAGGGTGGGAGGGAGACGCAAGAGGGAGGAGATATGGGGTATATGTATATGTATGGCTGTTTCACTTTGTTATGCAGCAGAAACTAACACCCCATTGTAAAGCAATAATACTCCAATAAAGATGTTTTTAAAAATGAAGATACCAGCATATAAAAGAAAAAAAAGAGAAAATCTATTAATGTTCCAGCATTTTCCTCTCCATGAGATTCATTTCTGACACGCGTGTGGTGACTTGCAGAGTGGTTCATTACAGCTCAGGGGCACAACCATTGCCACACAAGCCATTAAAAATGAGTTTGTGAGAGTGCAAAAAAGAAACCTTTGTAGACGAGGGCCAATTTGTTTCGAAGGCAGTGCACTGTAAGAGCATTCACAAAGCGGCAAGCATTAGCTCAGATTCAAGCCATGCCGTTTTCACTCCTATTTTTAAATACCAAATAGAGAACTGGGAGAGTCATTTCTTTGTGACAGCAGCTTTGGTTTCTGCCCTTATTTTCTGACATTACAGCTCCAGTTAAGCGGTATGAACAGCCCTGTGTTTTTTGTCTTGGATAAAAATCCATAAAGCTGTGTTTGGCCAGGGCCCTAAGGAGAGTCATGATATTCTCTATCCCTCAGTTTCTTTATATTCAAACTATCTCCTATACAAAGTTCATAGGGTAGTTGGGATGGATGGGAAAGCTAATGAACATAATTATTATTATAAGTAAAAATCAGTAGCCAGGTAGCGTACAAAGAATTATTTCTGTTGTTATTAATGCAAGTAAATTTATAATTTGCCACCTCAAGACACCCCCATTGTTCTTCCTAATTGATTGGCATATTCACTGTACCTGCAAGTTCCAAGTTAAATACCTTTGGATCAGGGTTTCTCATTCTCAGTATTCTTGATATATTAGACTGGATAATCTTTTTTGAGGTGGACTATCCTGTGCATCTTAGGATATTTCACAGACTCCTTGACCTCTACCCATTAGATGCCAGTATCCCTCCCTGCTACCCAATTATAACAACCAAAACTGTCTCTAGATAATGCCAAATGTCCCCAGATAATGCCAAATGTCCCCTGGTGGACTAAATCACCAAGTAGAGAGCCACTTCTTTGGAATTAATCAAACTGGTATTGTCACTGGTTGCATTTATTATAAGTGGAGAACAGCAAGAGCAATTTAGCTAGTGAAAGCTATTGAAACAAGTGGGAACACTCTAAGATTTGTACAATGCAGATATGAACCAAACCTGAAAGTGAACAGTGGCCACTAAAGTCAAGAATGAGGCCGAGGCTGTCAATAGAAATTTTAGATCAGGATTTGGGGGGAGATATGAAGGTAGTTCAGAATGGTCCCCAGAATTGCAGGCATATGTCTACTGAAAAGTAGAAAATCCCTCCCCAGTCCAGGGGCCTGAGGAAAAGAAAGAAAAGTACCAAGGACAGAACTGGTCAAAGGGAAGATGAAGACAGGGAAGAGAAAGGACTTTCATATTGGGCAGAGGGTGACTGAAGAGGAAAGAAGACAGGGAAAAATATGTGGAAAATAAGATAAGTGAATAATAAAATGAGAGAAGGAAGAACAGGAAAGAAATAAAATTGACAATGAACACAGAGGAAGGAAATGGTAGGAAAGCCTAAAGATATAAAGGTATTCTTGCTTCTGAGCTTATCTGGACCCACCTAAACCTCTGCTCTGACCTCCCACCTTGTAACTATCTTCTTCCCATTGCTGTTGTGGCCCTTGATCAACTGCAATGGTAGCGTGAAAATTACTTTGAACTGTAGTACATAGGTTAAAAGGTAAGAGTGATAAAATAACTATAGTTACAATATTTTGTTAGTTAATGTACAATATAAAAAGATATAAATTATAACATCAACAACAAAAAATACGAGACAGGCAAGTAAATATGTAGAACTTTCTTATGCAATTGAAGTTAAATAGTTATCAGGTTAAACTAGGCTGTTATAAATATAAAATGCATTATGAAAGCCTCATGGAAATCACAAAGTAAACAAACAGAAACACAAATGATAAAGAGAAACTAATTAAAGCATAACACTACAAAAAGTCATGAATTCACAAAGAAAGACAACAAGAGAGGAAGAAAGGAACTGCAAAACAATGAGAAAGTAATTAGCAAAATCTCAATAGTAAATCCTTACCTATCAGTAATAATTCTAAATGTAAATGGTTAAATTCTCCAATTAAAAGAGAGAGTGGCTGAACAGAAAAAAAAAAAACAACTATATGCTGCCTACAAGATTCATTTAAGCTTTCTTTATTGACACTCACAGGCTGAAAGTAAATGGATGGAAAAAGATATTCCATAAAATTAAAACCATTGTAAATCAACTATACCCCCATAAAAATTTTTTTAAAAAGAAACAAAAAAATTATAAATGAAACAGGAGACATTACAACTGATACCTCAAAAATACAAAGGATCATAAGAGACTACTATGAACAATTATACACCAACAAATTAGATAACCTAGAAAATGGATAAATTCCTAGAAACATACAACTTATGAAGACTGAATCATGAAGTAATAGAAAATCTGAACAGACCAATAATGAGCAAGGAGATTGAATCAGTAGGAAAATTTCCCCAACAAATAAAAGCTGTGGACCATATGGCTTCCCTGGTGAATTTTATCAAACACTGAAAGAATTATTTCCAATCCTTCTCAAACTCTTCCAAAAAAACTGAAAAGGAAGGAACACTTCCAAACTCATTTTATGAGACCAGTATTACTCTGACACTAAGACCAGACAAGGACACTACAAAAAAAGAAAATTACAGGCCAGATATACAGACTCAGATATATATATATATATATATATATATATATATATATATATATATATATACACTCACCATTAAATTGGGAAAATATGGTCTAGAATTATTAGACCACATAATTATTGTGTGTGAGTGGATGACTGTATAGCAAGTCCTTCTATTAGCTTAGTGTCAGTGAGGTAGGGAGAAAAACTAAGAAATTATGAGATCTGAGATAATGTACATTAATGTTCTTTGGAAAAGCACAAATAGTCCTCAGTTTTTGCCATTCCTGGAAACTGAGTCATAAAGAAGATCATGTTTCCCACTATAAAAATGAAATAATTGGTGGTTGCATTCCTGACCAAATATTCAGCAGCAAGGAAACCATAAATATGAATGACAACATGTCTCAGCCATCAATGATAAATTCTCAAATTATTTAAAACACTAGGCTAATGCTTCAAGCCCCAGAAAATAATTGGTTGAAATGTATTGCTTGTGCTAAACAAGAAAACTCTGTAGTCAAAAGCAACAGTACAGAACAGACTGATGGATCAATAAATATTTCTTGTGTAAGGCGTTATGACTGGTGCTGAAAGAAATTCAAAACACGATTCCTACTCCCAAGGAGTTGACAGTCTCATCAGGAATAATTACATAAGTAATTAAAATACAATGAAGGAAGGGTTTAGTACCAGAAGAGGGATGACAGTAACAGCCAGCATTTATTGAACACTTCCTATGTGCCTGGCACTGTTTGAATTGCTTTATCTGTATGAACTCATTTAATACTCAAATAAGCTTGCAACGTAGGTACTAACATTAGCTCCTTTTTACAGGTGAGAAAATGAAATGGTTAGATCACACAACTCAGATGTGGTAGAGGCAAAGTTAAACCCACACAACCTAGCTCCAAAACATGCATTCTTAAAACAATCCTGTACTGCGTCTCAGAAGAAATAAGCTATAGGAGTGAACCACTGAACAGATTACTTTTGGCTGGTGGAGAATCTGAGAAGGCTTTCTGGAAAAGCTGGAATTTGTGTTGGACCTAGAAGAATGGATATCTCTTGAATTTGCAGAAATATGGAGGAGAGCATTTTTTATTCTCTGAATAAAGATCGATAAATCCCTTTATCGATCTTTATTCAGAGAATGGAGTATGTTTCAAAGAAGGCCCCTCACACTTACCTGCCTGTAGCCTCTAAACTGGTGATTGGCATCCCCATTTACCTAGTGCCTAAGAGAATTCAGAATATAATCTGATTCCCTTCTCCACTTCATCACTCACTATCACCACCCACACACATTCCAAATCCTCTCTCTCTTTCCTCTCCACTCCCACTGCCACTGCCTCAGTTTAAGCTCTGTGACTTTCCACCTGTGCCATGAAGTAGTCTCCTACCTCGAGTCTCTGTCTGCAGTCCCAAAACGCTTCAATCTAGTCTCCACATCAGTGCCAGAGTATTTTCTAAAATGTTATCTGGTCAAAGTGCTTCTCCACCCATAGGATTAATCCAAATTTGTTACTGAGGCATAAAAACCCACTTATGATCTAGCTCCTACCTAGCCACATCTTCTGCCATTTCCCCATAGGTAGCCTATGTTCCAGCTGCACTGAACTACTTGTTCTCCGAAGGTATAAGGTTCTCTACAGACAGCTCTCTACCCTAAAAATTCTTCCCCACCCACCCCTCCAACCCTCAACCTCTGAAAATTCCTGTTCAAGTGATTAAGCCTGCATTCTTCCTCTGGAAGTCTTCAAAGACCACCTAATGCAAGTTATGCATTTTGTCTAGGTTCCCATAGAATGTTATTTGAGGCTCTATTTCCCACATCATATTGTAATTGTTTTTACATGCTTCACTGACCAGACTGTAAGCTCTTTAGAGGCTTTGCAACTCACTCTTGCCTGTATTTCCCAGTACTCAGCCTATGTTTGGTGAGTGAGTGAATGATTTATTGGGTTCTAGAATTCTGGGAGCATGGACACACACCCAGCTGCAGCCTATCTTAACCACCCTCTTCTTTTCTTTTTTTTTTTTTTTTTTTTTTTTTGCGGTGCGCGGGCCTCTCACTGTTGTGGCCTCTCCCGTTGCAGAGCACAGGCTCCGGATGTACAGGCTCAGCGGCCAAGGCTCACGGGCCCAGCCGCTCCATGGCATGTGGGATCTTCCCGGACCAGGGCACAAACCCATGTCCCCTGCATTGGCAGGCGGACTCTCAACCACTGCACCACCAGGGAAGCCCTCTCTCTATTCTTAAATCAAATTATGATAGCAAGATAATTACATATTACTATCATTACTAATATTTTGTGTTATCATTTTCAAAACTGCAAGACAGAGAAGCCAGTTTAAAATGTTTAAAAACTGGTTAATCCAGATTGAAGAAAGAGATTTATACATTTTATTTAAATCCACAGTGTGCCAAACCCTTGAGAACTAGCAATGGCATCTTCATAGCAAAGGGAAGGTCACAATTATAACATAAAATTGTTTGACATACAGATTCTGTTCATAATCTGGCAATATAAATTTACACATTGATTTTTAAGATATATCTTAGTCATTCTAGTTACTAATCTTTCCAGTGATTTTCCTATGACATCTGCTTTTTGTTTGCTTCTCTTCCTCCCTAACTTAAGCCTGATCTACCCACAGCCTTGGCTGAGGAGCTGCAGGATTCCCTTTCCCTCTCTGTTTTTATCTTGGGATTACCCTTTCTTCTCTACTACAAACCCCGTAGCTTCCTGGGACTCCTCCATCCTCCAACACACAGGTGCTACTTCTCATCTTGCCCCAAAGCTGATTGATGGTGGGTCTTGCTTTGGGGTTGGTAGTGATGGTGTTTAGTACTAATGAGACTACCTACTAGTAACAGTTGTCATCGTTGCCATCGTTGTAGTAGGAGTAGTACTTTTTGAACATTTGCTATGTTTCAGACACTCTGCTAAGCAATCTTCATATGGGTTATCACTATTAAACTCTAATAGCACTCCTATGAAAGCTTGTAAGTGAAAAAGAACTCAAACTCAAACCACATCTATCTGATTACAGGATAAAGAAGCAGCTTCTTGGTAGGGCTTATAAAGGACAAATGTGAGAAGTTGTACCTCCTCTCCCCAACCTGATTACAGGCTCTCCAGCCCCTCTTATCTTCTTACCACCTATCTCCCTGCTGGAACATACACTGAAAGAACTATCATTATGGTTGCTGCTCTCTTTCCTCTGCATTTCTACCTTTTCACTTTGCCAGGAGCTCCCGACTTCTATGCCCTTTCTGCTGACCTTTTTTTGCATCTTTCTTTCCTGATCCCAGCTACATATCTGCCAAATAAAGCCATTAAAACAACAGTGACCTTTCATTATTATCATTTTGCAAAAGAAACAGCATTTTTAACACCAAACTAGGCGGTCTCAGATTAAGGAATATTTCTTAAAATGGAATAGATTTACCTTTATAAAAATATATATAGGCTAAATATCATATATTAATGCATATATGTGGAATCTAGAAAAATGGCACAGATTAACCTACTTGCAGGGCAGGAATAGAGACTCAGACGTAGAGAATGGACATATGAACACAGGGGGGAAGGGGAGGGTGGGATGAACTGGGAGATTAGGATTGACATACATACACTACCATGTGTAAAATAGATAGCTATTGGGAATCTGCTAGCAGGTATAGCACAGGGAGCTCAGCTCGGTGCTCTGTGATGACCTAGATGGGTGGGATGGGGGGAGGGCTGGGAGGGAGGGGATATATGTATACATAGAGCTGATTCACTTCGCTGTACAGCAGAAACTAACACAACATTGTAAAGCAACTATACTCCAATAAAAATATATACATATATAGGCTAGATTCATCTTCCAACAAAGTCTCAATGCTAAAGCAATGTGGCCTCCACAGCCTCAACACTTGGATTTAGAATAAACTTAAAACCAACTCACAAGCTTTCCTGTGCCAACCAGCCCTGCTACCCATCCTGCGAGAGTGATGCCTCCACCACTCATGTCTCAGTGTACTCAAGACTCAGGAGAAATTTAAAGTAGGTTCTCTTCTCAAAAAGGTAGACACCCTTGGCTTGTATCACCTTCCCATGCTCTTTATTCTATTTATTCTTCAGAGTTAACTGCTCCTTTTCTGAGCTACTCCTGGGCCTTATGCATAATTCTGTTCCTTTTACATTATTTTGTGGTCATGGTTGGTTTGACTCCTCCACTGGACTGTGAGCTCCTTGAGGATAAGGGTGCTGTCACCTCATTGTGCTTCCACAGTGCCTAGCATACAGTAGACCTTCAATCTGACTGGTGACCAGACTGATCCCTCACAGCAGAGAAACCAGCTCACTAAATAAATTAGAGAAACAAAGAGTTCAATGAAGTGCTTTGCAGAACAATTTTGTTAATAACTTAAGATGGCAATCACTTTTGAAACAGTTATTAAATTGTTGTCTTATTTTTGGTAAATAGTAGGTAAACATTCAATTCCTCGATCTACCCCTTTCCCACTGATGCCCCATAGCAAAGGAACAAAATTAGAGACCAGAGGATTCTAATGGGGTCACTATCCTCTAAGGAGAACAGTAAGCATGGGCTGTCACCAATCACAATGGCAGCTAGAGATCTGCTAGTCACTAATGATAAGTCCATGTGGAATTAAAATTACGTCTTGTTCACTTTGGGAGGCTTCACTACTTAGCATGTAATCAAAGAGTATTTACTACATAATGGATAGATCGAGTCTTGTGGAAGGACTGTGAGTGTTCGAGTTTCTGAGAGTAGAACAATAATATTCAGTATTTTTGTTTGGAAGTCGTGGGCAGCAGAGGGAAGAAAATGAGATGAGGATGAGCTGATGGGTATAACTGATGCTCAGTGGTCTCACATGAATTAAACACAGCACTTCCACCCTGTGCTGTCCAATCATGCAAGTTTCTCAAAGACATCCACATTGACCAAAGGCTGTCTGCATTCAGCTACCCAGAATTAGTACTTTCTCAATGCATAAGTCAAGAAACATGCAGGATATGCAACTTGTGATTCATCTCTCTTCCATCTTCTCTTCTGACTGGTTTCTATCTTCTCTGTTTATTATAGTGACATATTTATTCTTTATTCAAGTTCTAGAATTAAATACTCTGTCTGAAATAACACTGGGTACATTTTGAAGTTCCAACCACATGCCAGGCACTATTCTAGGCACTGGGTATCCCTAATTTCATGGAGTTTATATTCTGGGGAGACAGATAATGAGCAAGGGAACAAATTCATGCATAGAATTTCAGATAAACACTATGAAGACAGTACAACACAGTAATGGAATAAAGAATAATTGAGAAGGTAGGGTACAGTCACCTTATAAATATGATGGCCAGGGAAGATGTTTTTGAGACAGTCCCAGTGCTGAAAAGAGCAATGATTCCTCCCCACCCCGGCCAACTTGCTCAAAGACATTTGTTAATCATAGAATCATTCTCAGTTATATTCCCCTTCAGGGAAGGGTTTATGTCAAAGTACAGTGACATATACAGAAGATGTTCTGTAAATGACCACTGCCTAATTAATTTTCCTCTGATGTTCATTTAGGAGCCTGTTAACTAGAAAAACCTCTGACAGTTTCACAAGAAACTTATTCCTCATCAAAGATTTACCCAAAGTACCAGAGACCACCTGACAATGTGTTTTACTTTTGCTCACCCTAAATGCTCTTCACCCACTGGGATATTGTCTGTTGACATCCAACATCTGTTGTTCATTTTCAAACACTAATCCCTGTGGTGTGTCCTTTGGGTGATCAAGCTTACTCTAAAGCTCACTATAAAAAATTCAAGAAGATTGGGACTCTCCTATTTTTCCATTGACATTTTTACCACTCCTTTGATTTCAACTTGATTTTCTTTTTCCTTTGCTTCCTTTTCTTCTATTTCACTACTTTCTTCAGGTAGGACTTTTCCTTTCATCCAGGCATGCCATACAGCCTTGGTCATGTGCTTTCAAACTTATAAAACTCACAGAATTTGAGCAATTTTTTTTAAAGAAAAAAGCCTGTGTACTAGCATTATTTTAATACAAAATAAAAATTTTAAAAGGTCAAATTTATTTTCCTGGGCAAGACATGTTTTTCATATTTAGGGTCTATCAAAAGTTGTACTTCAGAGGTCTGTCATAAACTCCTAGGTGTCAGGAACCCCTCCCTCATCAATGCCCTTTGAAGTTAGGAGTTTAGCCAAGGATAATAAAAATAATCATGCTTATAATTAAACCTGTCCAATACCCTTCATTCCAAGGCATAAGAACAACTTTCAAACAAATTAAACTCTACAAGCACTTTTTCTCACAGATAAATATTATGATGAATAAGCAGCAGAGTGTGTTCGTCTGCCAGATACACAGTAAGAGCTGTGCTAAAACTGAAATGTCTTCATGAACTACTTCTATTATACTTTCCCTCCTATTGCTTCTAACAGCCCCCCACCCCACCTTCCAATTTGCTCTTAAGTGGCTAATTGTGATATGAAAGGCTTCTCTCCACAAATCATTTCAATGATGAAGCACTGAAAATTGTTAACCAATGTGTTAAAAGCCTACAACAGAATGGTTTCATTGGGAAGTATAATTTGCTTGACATTCTCATCTTTCCAGATGTTATGAAAGTTTCCTTTATTCACCAAGCCAAAGAACTGGGATATATAAATGGCTTTGAAATTGGCAGGTAATTTTGAAACAGTTACAAGAATGAATTCATGGGTTAATAGTAAAAGTGTTCTTTTGCTGAATCTTTCCCCATGCTCATAGGTTCCTATCTTCTGAGCCCTTGAAAATTCCAGGAGAATACTTTCCTATGAGCAAAGTGCTCAAAAGGTAACTTGTTCTTCGCTCTGGTGCATTTCTTTATCCCCTAAGATGCAAAATAAGACTCTCCCTAAATCTTCAAAATCCCTAGTTTTATTACCAACAAATTAATCAAAAGCCATATGCTGTCTAATGAATCTCCCCAGGACATCTCAGACTTCCATTTGCTCTACAATCTAAATACTGGGTAGCTCAAAGATTCCATGGAAGAGATGTAGGGCTGGAAGTTATACATATATATTCTTTTTCGTTATAGGTTATTGCAAGATATTGAATATAGTTCCCTGTGCTATACAGTAGGACCTTGCTGTTTATCTATTTTATATATAGTAGTGTGTATATGTTAATCCCAAACTCCTACTTTATCCCTCCCACCATTCCCCTTTGATAACCATAAGTTTGCTTTCTATGTCTGTGAGTCTGTTTCTGTCTCATAAATAAGATCATTTGTCTCATATTTTAGATTCCATATATAAGTGATATCATATGATATTTGTCTTTCTTGTCTGACTTAACTACACTCAGTATGATAATCTCTAGGTCCATCCATGTTGCTGCAAATGGCATTATTTCATTCTTTTTTACAGCTGAATAATATTCCATTGTGTGTATGTATATATATATATATATATATATATATATATATATATATATCCGTTCATCTGTCAAAAGACATTTAGGTTGCTTGCCTGTCTTGGCCAAATAGTAAGGACTCCTTGTTTAATAAATTTAACACGAGAAAAGCATTTTTATCACCAAAGGAAGGGAAATCAGAGTACATAGTCTCTACTAACTCCATAAAAATGGGTTCATCAAGTCAAGAATTTCTTAATACAGAGATCCCACTTTTCAGATCATTAGAGACTACTTCCAATTGGAGGAAGATTTAGGTTGCTTTTCTCCTCCAGTAGAGGAACAGTTCTAGAAGCAGTCTGATAGGTTAGGGGAATTAATTCAGGTGACCAGAGCAAGGGGTTTCCTGGTGTGCACAGTGAAACCTCTTCATGAAACATTCCCAACAGCCCATCCCATAAGGAAGTGCTGCCTCCGGGTCTGTCTGAGCACTGCTACATTCTGGTTTCCTCCTTAATGTGGAAAACCTATGTTTCTCATTACTTCCCCAAATCTGGCATGAACTAACAGTGAGTAACATATTGCAAAAGAGCTCTGCGTTGGGCAGCCGCGCAAGCTGCGGCCCTTCAGATACAGCATGGCAACCCCAGGAAAGGGTCTGCTTTGCCCTCTGGCTCCCTCCAAGCCCACCTCCCAACAGCCTCTCTGCAGAGCAATGCCAAGGGGCCAGCTCACGCAGTGCCTCCCCACCTGCCCGCCCCATGCTGACCTTTCTAAACTGCCCTTTCTCTTTGCAATATCTCCAAGCTTTGTTTATACAGCAAATTTCATTCCATTAGAATGTTGAAGCCTCCTCCCAGATTATTAATCAAGATGTGAAATAAGATAAAACCTAATCCACAGTCCCTCAGCTATGAATGCTCAAAGCCAGGCTCATTAAACATATCTGTCAACGATGGATTGCACCAGCCTTAGGCCCCAAATTGACTGGAAGTTGGGGGAGGGGTGCAAAGCATTTGGTTGCACAATATATTCAAGAGAAGGAACTCTTTTTAAGGTGTGGCCAGGTAAGTCTGTTTAGAGATAACTATAGACTATATAGTTTTATATTCTTTTCTCTGGTTGTTAATGGTAGCCAACGAGATGCAGAAACAGATGTTGAGATGGGAAACAAAAATTCATGTACCATGTGTGAAAAGCTGAAAATCATTATGAATGGGAGTAAAGCAATATGCCACATTGGAAGCAAACCTAGTGAATTCCTGCATGGATTCAAACACTATTTACTTGTGTTAAAAAAAAAGGGAAAATGTTGAACTCTGTTATAGTGCTTAAAGTCACTTTTAGCTAAGGTTCTTATCTATCATCCTGTCATTAGCATCCTCACCACCATCCCCATCACGATATACTTTGTATTTACGTTGGGCTTTTCAAGTTCAAAGCACAAAGCACTTGCATCAGGCAATTAATCACCTTGAGGGATCTGTGTTGGGTGGAATGCTTCCCAGCAAACGCACTCCTTAACGTGTCACTGGAGGATCCACTCACCAGGAGTGTTCCTGGCCTACAAATTTGATGTCATCTGTTGGCATTTTGTCAGATTTCAAATATACATTTTCCCCTAACAAACTGACAGCCCTATTTTCTGAATCAAAGGAAAAGTGATTTTACTGATCTTTTAGCATTAAGAATCACTCTCTCCATTTGGGTGTTTCTGGGTAGTAGCTACAGTTTAGACACGTCTAAAAGACAGGGGGAATAAAAGGATGGAGGAAGTAAAATTAAATAAATATATTAATTGTTTTTCAATGAGAAAGTGAACGATAGAAAAAAAGTAATTAAATCTGAGGAGATTTATAATGGGAAACAGATGTCGGTGTGAAAGTAATTTGAAATAACCAAAGGGTTCCGAGACATCTTCCAAGAATATGTTTTAATATATAAACATTTAACAGCACAATAGCTAAGCCAAAATTGCCCAATTTCAAAACTTCACCTGCGTTCTTACATTTACTTTTTATTCCTTGATTAACAAAGAAAAGGAGGACTTCCCATATTTGAGCTGCTTATTAACAATTCTTTATTTATGATGGACAGGGAAACCAGGCATATCTGTTTCACTTTTCTGTCCTGGTAGGTTTCATATTCTGTTTCTAATTCCCATGCCCCCGTGCTGTTCTATTTGAATTTCCAATGCAGCAGAGGAAATGGCTTCTAAAATATTAAAATCCTGTTTTCATTGACTTTCTTTAAGCTTTGTGACCACATTTCTATTCAGATCAGGTTTCACAGCTTTTAACTTTTCCAAGTCTAAATTTGAAGTTAGTGCAACTTCACGGTACCCCTTAAGGGGATAGCTCTTATAACAAGGGAGAAGCAGTCTGGAAACTGCAGAGAAGCCAGACCGTTGGGGTGATTCTTTTTTTTAAAATTTTACTCCTCTTTACAGACTTCTTGAAAGTGTTTCAAGCTAAAACTATACTTTAAACAGGGGCTCATTTGGGAAAGACATCAACCTGGGAAACATCTCCAAGAAACAAACCTCACTGGGTTGACTTTGCCTGGAAAACAGTGTCAGCCACATCTCCAACCCTCACTCCAGGGTTTTTCTCCCTACCCCCAATCTTGCCTTCTCTAGGTCCCCATCCTACATTGGAATCCTTATTGTGTCTAATACTAGGCCTTTATCGCTCTCTCCCTGGAGACCAAGCAATACAATCTAGAAAAATGAAGCAGACCATTCTCTCTGAGGGCATCAGTTCCTAAAACCCCAGTTCAGACCCTAAGAAAAACTCTCTGAGAAACTGAACTTGGGGCCTCTGGCATCTGCCCCAGGGAACTTGCTTGCTTTCCCTAAGTCACAAGCCTCACTGTAATGTTATATATAGTTCTAATAATTAATGCCTGTAAGTAGTTTATAGTTCATAAAGCCTTTTCATATCTTCACAAGAGCTCTGTGACAGAAGGTGGGCAGGTTTTGTTTTATCTACATTTTATAGATGAGGAAACGTTTTTTCAGAAAGACTGCATGAATTGTCTGAGATCATAAAGATAATTAGTAGAGAAGCCAGAGCTCCAGCTCAGGCCTCCTAATTCCCAATCCTTTATTCCTTCCCATACAAGCATGTATGTTTCTATCATTCTCTTTCCTGAAAGCAGGGTCATTCTCAGAAGCTTTTATTTTCCTGGTGCCTCTTCTTCATCCCAAGTACAAGAGGGCCAAAAAAAGTTTTGGGGAATTCACTCAGACTACAATCACTCATCTTGTGTGCAGAGGGGTCCCATCTAAACTTTATCTCAACTCACTTCACTTTGATCTATGTTAGCCTTAGTTAAAGATGGTTTTCAATTCAAAAAATACTTGTGGAGTATAGTCCAGGCACTGTAGTAAGCTCTGAGGAGAAAACATTAAATAAGACCAACCTCTAGCCAGCCAGTGAGGTGCTTACAGTCTAAATTAAATATACAATTACAGCCGAATATAACAAAATGGTCATGGAAGGCTTCCTGGGAAAAGGGACATATAAATTAAGGCCTAAAAAATGAGTTAGCCAAGTGAAGAGGTGGGGAAAAATATTTTTGGTTTAAATATATATATATATATATAAATACACACACACACACACACACACACACACACACACACACACACACACACATACACACATCTCACTGAGGAGTTGCTTAATGGGTATAGAGTTTTGGTCTTCTAAGATGAAAAAGTTCCGGAGATTGGTTGCACAACAACGTGAATGTACTTAATACCAACTATACACATAAAAATGGTTAAGATGGTAAATTTTATGTTATGTGTATTTTATCAAAATTAAAAATAAAATATTTGGGTTTTTTCAGCATGTATAATGATACAAATCCCAGTCCACCATTCCTGAACTTTTGGGCACTGAGATGTGACCTCTGGAATCAGTTTTTACTGATTTTCCTGGTGGGAAGTTTCAGTCTCACTTTTGGTCAACTCTGATAAGGGACAACCCTAAGTAAAAGGAGTACTCATTGTGATTTCCCCCAACTTCAGCCTCCTTTCACCCCACTCACAGCCTTGAGCTCCTCCAGACCTGCCCAGATGAACCAGGTGAAAGTGCAAACAAGAGAACATTTTTTTTCAGCTGAGACCATGCCAAGGAAAGGAGAAGATCTGGTCATGGTGATTTAAAATTGTGCCAAAAAGAAAAAAAAACTGTAAAAAATAATTTAATTATCTTAAGAAAGCCATGTCTTGTAATCTCACCTCCTCCTAGGATTTTTGTTGCTGCTGTTGTTGTTTCATCAGCTTTTTTTTTTTTTTTTTAATAAAGATCCTTCTGAGCATCTCCAGTTTGGATTGACAAGGGGAATACTTGTAGTGGCAAGGGGTCCATTTGTAGTGGTGGCACTGAAACGTGTCTGAAGCACTGAGAAATGCTGACAGGGAGGAAACAGTGAGGAAGGTGACATGGGCCTAAAGTGACTGCTGGTCCCTACCCACACAGGGTTAAATTATACGAGTCCAGCACACAAGCACGTTCCCATTTTCCCAGAACACTGGGCAGAATTGCCAGCATTGGGATTTTCAGAAGTTGGAAACACTCTGAGGAAAATGTTAACAGAAGAAGGGAAGGGATACACAAGAGCCATCTCACCTGGTCTCTCCCTGCCCCCTCCTTCCTTACCTTTTACCATTTATACACTCCAGAAAACTGTGTGCTCCTCAGAGGCCAATAAACAACTGTAAGTAACCATATGGATTCTGAGGGAAACCAAACTTGAAACAGCAAGCCGAGCAACACTAAAAGCCTATCTGAGATTCTTAAATTCTATACAATTCCCATCTAAGAAAGAAAAATCACAGTCAGCTGTGAGCTCAAGCAAGATTAAGGATCTTTCAAAGAGTTTCCATCGGCTTCAGGATAACAATCCAACCACCCTAGCATGGCATGCAGGACCTTTTGTGATCCGGTCCCTGTTTCATTTTTCCAGCCACATATATCACCACTCTCCTCTCACACTTACTCTAGCCAAACTGAACATAGTATTTGCAGTTCCCTGAACCTACCATATTATAGGTAAGCCGCCAAATATATATATGTATATATACACATACACACACACACATACATATACATATATACATTAATATATGTACATTAAAACATATGTGTGTATATATATTATATTTCCTAGTAGATAGATGTTTCTTTTTTTATCTAAATTCCAGAAGGAGACTGGCAGTGCACATCACTTGGGTTCATGTCTCACAAGCCAGAACTAGTCCCAACTCTAGGCTGGGAAATGTAGTCTCTAGCTGGGTGTCCACATGCTCAGCTAAAACTTGGAAGGTTTAATTCTAAAATGAAGGCAGGAACAGATGTTGGGAGACATTTAACAGTCTGCATTGTCTCCTATCTCTGTATCTTTACACAACTGCTTCCCTTTGTCAGAATGTCGCTCGCCTGGATAATTCCCCACATCCTTAGGAAGTTCCGACATCAGCTTCTCTGGGAGCAAACCCTTGCTCTGCATTCTTTGAGCATCTGTGCTTCTCTCTGCCCCAGCACTTATCTCACTCTTATTGTAATTGTCTACTTGTCAGCCTTCCTATCAGATCACGGGCTCAAAAGAACAGGAACTATGTCTTTTATTTTTACACTCACAGAGCTAAGGCTAGTGCATGGCTCATAGTGAGCACCCAATAAATGATTGTGGAATGAAGAAATAAAATTCAAGAGCAGAAATTATCTGGGAATTCTAAGCAGGGTTCTGTTCCAGTTAATCTGGAAATTGTCATATTATTTCTTAAGAGTAATCATTTTAACTTTTTTTACCTGCTTCAATATGTCCATGGTTCCTAGTTGTGTCCATATTCCACATTACTTGTGATGCTTTTGAAAAAGTAAAGATTGTTTTTCAAAAACATGATTGAAATAATACAGGTAGCTAAGTGCAAGTATCATTAATTCGGAAGTGGGTTATTTGGAATTTGGAACAAATTTGTCATAAAAATATCTTATACATGGTGGTTGGGCATCCAACCAAGCCACAAAAAAACTAAAATTCATAATGTAACTAAACTCAGGTTCTTACAACACTATGCAGAATGAGGGCAATTCTCTGGAGAACTCGGAGCTCCAATTTTGCCCCCAACCCAACTTTATACTTCCAACTGAGTTTGGGAGTGTCTTAGTTTAGGTTCTCCTGAAAGTAGGCCCTGAGAAAAGGACTGCAGTGCAGGTGGTATGTTTGGGAGGTGCAGGGAACATATATAGAGAAATGGAAAGTGATACAGGGAAGAAAAGCAGCCAACATAAGGTGTGCTATTAAACCTGCTACCATGGAGAACAACTACCTGAAGTTTAATCCTACAAGGAAACTCTGGATATGGGGTAAAATGCATGCTTCAAGGGACAAGGGAATTGGAGTATTTATATATCAACTCCTGAGTCATTATTAGAGGGCCTGGGGGTGGGGGGTGGGCACATGTTGATTCCCTGATCCTGTATCCTTGGTTCCAGACAAACAAAGTCCTCAGGCACAGAAATACAGATAACTGGCAGTTGGAAGTCATCAGGCACACACTAAGAGGTCTGAAGAAAATGCCAGCACTGGGGGGAGCCTTCAAGATGGCAGAGGAGTAAGACATGGAGATACCTTCCTCCCCACAAATACATCAAAACTACATCTACATGTGGAACAACTCCTACAGAACACCTACTGAGTGCTGGCAGAAGACCTCAGACCTCCCAAAAGATGCCCTCAGACGACCTACATGCAGAGGCAGGGCCAAAACCAAAGCTGACCACAGGAGCTGTGTGAATAAAGAAGAGAAAAGGACATTTCTCTCAGCAGCCACAGGAGCAGCAGATTAAATCTCCATGATCAACTTGATGTACCCTGCATCTGTGGAATACCTGAATAGACAATGAATCATCCCAAAACTGAGGCAGTGGACTTTGGGAGAAACTGTATACTTGGGGTTTGTTTTCTGCATCTAATGTGTATCTTGTTTTATGTTTATCTTAGTTTACTATTTAGGGCTTATTATCACTGGTAGATTTGTTTATTGATTTGGTTGCTCTCTTCTTTAAAAAAAAAAATATATATATATTTTTTCCAACATATATATATTTTTTTCCTTTTTTTGTTTTTGTGAATCTGTCTGTGTATGCTTCTTTGTGTGATTTTTGTCTGTATAGCTTTGCTTTTGCCATTTGTCCTAGGTTTCTGTCGGTTTTTTATTTATTTTTATTTTTAGAATAGTTTTTAGCGCCTGTTATCATTGGAGGATTTGTTGTTTGGTTTGGTTGCTCTCTTCTTTCTTTCCTTCTTTCTTTTTGTTAATTATTTTATTTTTAATAATTTTTTCTAGTTTAATTATTTTATTTTATTTTATTTATTTATTCTTTCTTTCCTTTTCTCCCTTTTCTTCTGAGCCATGTGGCTGACACGGTCTTGGTGCTTTGCCTGGGTATCAGACCTGAGCCTCTGAGGTGGGAGAGCTGAGTTCAGGACAACTGGTCCACAGGAGACCTCCCGGCCCTACATAATATCAAACAGCAAAAGCTCTCCCAGAGATCTCCCTCTCAACGCTAAGACCCAGCTCCACTCAGCGACCAGCAAGCTATAGTACTGGACACCCTATGCCAAACAACAAGCAACACAGGAACATAACCCCATCCATTAGCAAAGAGGCTGCCTAAAATCATAATAAGGTCACAGACACCCCAAAACACACCAGCAGACGTGGACTTGCCCACCAGAAAGACAACATCCAGCCTCATCCACCAGAAAACAGGCACTAGTCCCCTCCACCAGGAAGCCTACATAACCAACTGAACCAACCTTACCCACTGGGAGCAGACACCAAAAACAAAGGGAACTATGAACCTGAATGCTGTGAAAAGGAGACCCCAAACACAGTAAATTAAACAAAATGAGAAGACAGAGAAATATGCAGCAGATGAAGGAACAATGTAAAAACCCACCAGACCAAACAAATGAAGAGGAAATAGGCAGCCTACCTGAAAAAGACTTCAGAGTAATGATAGTAAAGATGATCCAAAATCTTGGAAATAGAATGGAGAAAATACAAGAAACATTTAAAAAGGACCTGGAAGAACAAAAGAGCAAACAAACAATGAGAACAACACAATAAATGAAATGAAAAATTCTCTAGAAGGAATCAAAAGCAGAATAATAACTGAGGCAGAAGAATGGGTTAAGTGACCTGGAAGATAAAATAGTGGAAATAACTAACACAGAGCAAAATAAAGAAAAAAGAATGAAAAGAACTGAGGACAATCTCAGAGACTTCTGGGACATTAAATGTACCAAAATTTGAATTACAGGGGTCCCAGAAGAAGAAGAAAAAACAAAGGGACTGAGAAAATATTTGAAGAGATTATAGTTGAAAACTTCCCCAATATGGGTAACAGTCAATCAAGTCCAGGAAGTGCAGAGAGTCCCATACAGGATAAATCCAAGGAGAAACATGCCAAGACACATACTAATCAAACCATCAAAAATTAAACACAGGGACTTCCCTGGTGGTCCAGTGGTTAAGAGTCCACCTTCCAATGCAGGGGACGTGGGCTCGATCCCTGGTCAGGGAACTAAGATCCCACATGCCATGGGGCAACTAAGCCCACACACCTCAACTACTGAGCCCACACACTCTGGAGCCCATGTACCACAACTAGAGAGAAGCCCATGTGCTGAAATGAAAGATCCCACATGCCGCAACTAAGACCCAAAACAGCCAAAAAATAAAAAATAAAATGAAAATAAATAATTTTTTTAAAATTAAGCATAAAGAAAAAATATTAAAAGCAGAAAGGGAAAAACAAGAAATGACATACAAGGGAATCCCCATAAGGTTAACAGTTGATCTTTCAGCAGAAACTTTGCAAGCGAGAAGGCAATGGCAAACATATTTAAGGTGACGAAAGGGGAAAACGTACAAGCAACATTACTCCACGCAGCAAGGATCTCATTCACATTTGATAGAGAAATTAAAACCTTTAAAGACAAGCAAAAGCTAAGAGAATTCAGCACCACCAAACCAGCTTTACAACAAAAGCTAAAGGAACTACTCTAGGCATGAAACACAAAAGAAGGAAAAGACCTACAATAACAAAACCAAAACAATTAAGAAAATGGTAATAGGAACATACATATCGATAATTACCTTAAATGTAAATGGATTAAATGCTCCAACCAAAAGACATAGACTGGCTGAATGGATACAAAAACAAGACCCATATATATGCTGTCTACAAGAGACCCACTTCAGACCTAGGGACACATACAGACCGAAAGTGAGGGGATGGAAAAAGATATTTCATGCCAATGGAAATCAAAAGAAAGCTGGAGTAGCAATTCTCATATCAGACAAAACAGACTTTAAAATAAAGACTAATACAAGAGACAAAGAAGGACACTACATAATGATCAAGGGTTTAACCCAAGAAGAAGATATAACAATTGTAAATATTTATGCACCCAACATAGGAGCACCTCAGTAAATAAGGTCTAACAGCCATAAAAGGGGAAATCGACAGTAACACAATCATAGTAGGGGACTTTAACACCCCACTGTCACCAATGGACAGATCATCCAAAATGAAAATAAATAAGGAAACACAACCTTTAAACGATACATTAAACAAGACGGAATTCATTGATATTTATAGGACATTCTGTCAAAAAAAACAACAGAATACTCTTTCTTCTCAAGTGCTCATGGAACATTCTCCAAGATAGATCATATCTTGCGTCACAAATCAAGCCTTGGTAAATTTAAGAAAACTGAAATCATATCAAGTATCTTTTACACCCACAATGCTATGAGACTACATATCAATTACAGGAAAAAATTTGTAAAAAATACCAACATATGGAGGCTAAACTACTTAACTACTACTTAAACTACTTTAACTACTTAAACTACACTACTTAATAAGCAAGAGATCACTGAAGAAATAAAAGAAGAAATTTAAAAATACCTAGAAACAAATGACAATGAAAACACAATGACACAAATCCTACGGGATGTAGCAAAAGCAGTTCTAAGAGGGAGAATTATAGTAATAAAATCCTACCTCAAGAAATAAGAAACATCTCAAATAAACAACCTAACCTTACACCTAAAGCAATTAGAGAAAGCAGAACAAAAAAACCCCAAAGTTAGCAGAAGGAAAGAAACCAAAAAGGTCATATCAGAAATAAATGAAAAAGAAATGAAGGAAAAGACAGCAAAGATCAATAAAACTAAAAGCTGGTTCTTTGAGAAGATAAACAAAATTGATAAACCATTAGCCAGACTCATCAGGAAAAAAAGGGAAAAGACTCAAATCAACAGAATTAGAAATGAAAAAGGAGAAGTAACAACTGACACTGCAGAAATACAAAGGATCATGAGAGATTACTATAAGCAACTATATGCCAATAAAATGGACAACCTGGAAGAAATGGACAAATTCTTAGAAATGCACAACCTGCCAGGACTGAACCAGGAAGAAACAGAAAATATAAACAAACCAATCAAAAGCACTGACATTGAAACTGTGATTAAAAATCTTCCAACAAACAAAAGCCCAGGACCAGATGGCTTCACAGGTGAATTCTATCAAACATTTAGAGAAGAGCTAACACCTATCCTTCTCAAACTCTTCCAAAATATAGCAGAGGAAGGGACACTCCCAAACTCATTCTACCAGACCACCATCACCCTGAAACCAAAACCAGACAAAGATGTCACAAAGAAAGAAAACTACAGGCCAATATCACTGATGAAAATAGATGCAAAAATCCTCAACAAAATACTAGCAAACAGAATCCAACAGCACATTAAAAGGATCATACACCACAATCAAGTGTGGTTATTTCGAGGAATGCAAAGATTTCTCAATATATGCAAATCAATCAATGTGATAAAACATATTAACAAACTGAAGGATAAAAATCATATGATCATCTCAATACATGCAGAAAAATCTTTTGACAAAATTCAACACCCATTTATGATAATAATCCTCCAGAAAGTAGGCATAGAGGGAACTTACCTCAACATAAAAAAAGGTCATATATGACAAACCCACAGCCAATGTCATTCTCAATGGTAAAAAACCAAAACCATTTCCACTAAGATCAGGCACAAGACAAGGTTCCACACTCTCACCACCATTTTGGAAGTTTTAGCCACAGCAATCACAGAAGAAAAAGAAATAAAAGGAATCCAAATCGGAAAAGAAGAAGTAAAGCTGTCACTGTTTGCAGGTGACATGATACTATACGTAGAGTATCCTAAAGATGCTACCAGAAAACTACTAGAGCTAATCAATGAATTTGGTAAAGTAGCAGGATACAATATTAATGCACAGAAATCTCTTGCATTCCTATAAACTAATGATGAAAAATCTGAAACAGAAATTAAGGAAAAACTCCCATTTACCTTTGCAACAAAAAGAATAAAATACCTAGGATAAACCTACCTAAGGAGACAAAAGACCTGTATGCAGGAAACTATAAGACACTGACAAAAGAAATGAAAGATGATACAAACAGATGGAGAGATATACCATGTTCTTGGATTGGAAGAATCAACATTGTATAAATGACTATCCAACCCAAAGCAATCTACAGATTCAATGCAATCCCTATCAATCCGTACCAATGGCATTTTTCACAGAACTAGAACAAAAAATTTCACAATTTGTATGGAAACACAAAGACCCTTAATAGCCAAAGCAATCTTGAGAAAGAAAAATGGAACTGGAGGAATAAGGCTCCCTGAATTCAGAGTATACCTCTAAGCTACAGTAACCAGGACAGTATGGTACTGGCACAAAAGCAGATATATAGATCAATGGAACAGGATAGAAAGCCCAGAGATAAACCCACCCATATATGGTCACCTTATCTTTGATAAAGGAGGCAAGAATATACAATGGAGAAAAGACAGCCTCTTCAATAAGTGGTGCTGGGAAAACTGGACAGCTACATGTAAAAGAATGAAATTAGAACATTTCCTAATAGCATACACAAAAATAAACTCAAAATGGATTAAAGACCTAAATGTAAGGCCAGACACTATCAAACTCTTAGAGGAAAACATAGGCAGAACACTCTATGACATAAATCACAGCAAGATCCTTTTTGACCCACCTCCTAGAGAAATGGAAATAAAAACAAAAATAAACAAAGAATGTTCAACATTACTAATCATTAGAGAAATGCAAATCAAAACTACAATGAGGTATCACCTCACACCAGTCAGAATGGCCATCATCAAAAAATCTACAGACAGGGGCTTCCCTGGTGGCGCAGTGGTTGAGAATCCGCCTGCCGATGCAGGGGACATGGGTTCGTGCCCCGGTCCGGGAAGATTCCACATGCCGCGGAGCGGCTGGGCCCGTGAGCCATGGCCACTGAGCCTGCACGTCTGGAGCCTGTGCTCCACAACGGGAGAGGCCACAACAGTGAGAGGCCCGCGTACCGCAAAAAAAAAAAAAAAATCTACAGACAATAAATGCTGGAGAGGGTGTGGAGAAAAGGGAACCCTCTTGCATTGTTGGTGGGAATGTAAATTGATACAGCCACTATGGAGAACAGTATGGAAGTTCCTCAAAAATATAAATAAAGAACTACCATATGACCCAGCAGTCCCACTACTGGGCATATGCCCAGAGAAAACCATAATTCAAAAAGAATCATGTACCAGGCTTCCCTGGTGGCACAGTGGTTAAGAATCTGTCTGCCAATGCAGGGAACATGGGTTCGAGCCCCCGGCCTGGGAAGATTCCACATGCTGTGTAGCAACTAAGCCCATGCACCACAACTATTGAGCCTGTGCTCTATAGCCCACATGCCACAACTACTGAGCCGCATGTCACAAATACTGAAGCCCGCACACACAGAACCCATGCTCCGCAATAAGAGAAGCCACTGAAATGAGAAGACTGTGCGCCTCAATGAAGAGTAGCCTCCTCTTGCCACAACCAGAATAAGCCCACGCACAGCAACAAAAACCTTATGCAGCCAAAACCATAAATAAATAAATAAATAAATTAATTAATTAATTAAATAAAATTTTTTTAAAAGAGTCATGTACCACAGTGTTCATTGCAGCTCTATTTACAATAGCCAGGACATGGAAGCAACCTAAGTGTCTATTGACAGATGAATAGATAAAGAATATGTGGCACATATATACAATGGAATATTACTCAGCTATAAAAAAAACGAAATTGGGTTATTTGTAGTGAGGTGGATGGACCTAGAGACCGTCATACAGAGTGAAGTAACTCAGAAAGAGTAAAACAAATACTGTATACTAATATATATATATATGGAATCTAAAAAAAAAAAATGGTTCTGAAGAACCTAGGGGCAGGACAGAAATAAATATGCAGACCTAGAGAGTGGACTTTAGGACACAGGGAGAGGGAAGGGTAAGCTGGGATGAAGTGAGAGAGTGGCACTGACATATATACACTATCAAATGTAAAATAGATAGCTAGTGGGTAGCAGCCGCATAGCACAGGGAGATCAGCTCAGTGCTTTGTGTTCACCTAGAGGGGTGGGATAGGGAGGGTGGGAGGGAGACGCAAGAGGGAGGAGATATGGGGATATATGTATGTGTATAGCTGATTCACTTTGTTATACAGCAGAAACTAACACAGCATTGTGTTTGTTTGTTTGTTTGTTTGTTTTTTGCTGTACGCGGGCCTCTCACCGCTGCGGCCTCTCCCATTGCGGAGCACAGGCTCCGGACACGCAGGCCCAGCGGCCATGGCTCACGGGCCCAGCTGCTCTGCGATACGTGGGATCCCCCCCCCGACCAGGGCACGAACCCGTGTCCCCTGCATCAGCAGGCAAACTCCCAACCACCGCACCACCAGGGGAGCCCTAACACAGCACTGTGAAGCAATTATACTCCAATAAAGATGTTTAAAAGAAAAAAAAAAAAAAGCCAAGTACTGAGAAGTAGGAGAAAGGAAATAGTACCCTTATGGTACAGTTATGACATTGAAAACAAAAGAGAAGTGGTTCCACCACTCCTCCCCCACAAAAAAAATCTCTAAAAACTAAACTGAGAAATCTGAATATCTATCTCCAGGCTCAGTCCATCAGTGTGAGTCCAATCCTCTCCTGGCCCACACTGCTCTCAAGTGAGATTGATGTAAGGGGACTGGTCTTTATAATTAGGAACACAAGCCTATAGTAAGAGTAAACTTTGGTGTAAAATAACAGTTAAATGGTCAATGAGAGGCAAGTTTCTCACTTTTTCTTTTGTAAAAGTAGTTCCATTTCTGTGCTTTCCCGGTGGCAGTTGACACCTCTAGAAAGCTGAGATGCCAGCTCATTAAAGGGCCCAGGCATTAGGGGATCACTTACCTACTACCATCCTTTTGCAACAACAGTAAAATCAATCTCTGCTGTTCAAATTGGGATCTCCTATTACATTAGAGTGCAGCGTTCAAAGCAACAGTGGGGGAAACGCCAATGTTTGTAGAGCTGAGGAAATACTATAGCTGGGCATATTGTAACTGGGAAGGCATGAGGGGGAGGCAGATCCCCACCTTGGGTAACTCAAGCCCCCCACAGTGCCTCAGAGGAAGAGAGCCTGGTCTGGTTTTTGCCTGCCATCTGCACTGCCTGGGCCCTAGGCTGTTGTTACTTCTCTCTGTTTCACCAACAGAGGCCAGGACAACTTGTCATATCGATAAACAAGCTAACAACTCAAAAGGCTTTTTTTCTAAACTACTAACTTCACTGTGAATTGAACTAAAGAACTATCGAGCAAAGAGAGTTTTTCAAACTTGAAGAAAACCACTTCCCAGAGGGGAATCTCCACATGGGCTGGGAAGCGCTGGGAAAATGCAATCCTGATCAAAGGAAGCTCCTTCCCCCAGCATAAACCAAGGGCTGTGTTCTTAACCAGAGAAGGAAACTTACAATAGAAGTAATAATTAAGTACTGAAATTCATATGATATGGGTGGCAATGCAGGGATTTCACATTAAATGAAGCCTCACATATTCATTCAATAACAGAAGTACCTTAGAACAATTTTTTTATTGGAGTATAATTGCTTTACAATGTTGTATGAGTTTCTGC
Organism: Kogia breviceps; assembly: GCF_026419965.1. Lineage (NCBI taxonomy): Eukaryota > Metazoa > Chordata > Mammalia > Artiodactyla > Physeteridae > Kogia > Kogia breviceps. The sequence continues at coordinate 56,403,873 of NC_081318.1, forward strand.
TGTACAGTGAAGTGAATCAGCTCTATGTGTACATCTATCCCCTCCCTCTTGGACCTCCCTCCCCTGCCCCATCCTACCCATCTAGGTCACTACAGAGCACCGAGCTGAGCTCCCTGTGCTATACTGCAAGTTCCCACTAGCTATCTATTTCACACATGGTAGTGTATTTATGTCAAACCAAATCTCCCAATCCATCCCACCCTCCCCTTCCCCCTTCCCTGTGTGCACACATCCATTCTCTACATCTGAGTCTCTATTCCTGCCCTGCAAATAGGTTCATCTGTACCATTTTTCTAGATTCCACATACATGCATTAAGTTGGTGGGAATGTAAATTGATACAGCCACTATGGAGAACAGTATGGAGGTTCCTTAAAAAACTAAAAATAGAACAATTTTTGAACTATCTTACTTAGACACATTTTTCCCCTAAAGAATTATTTAATCCATATATATGAAAAAGCAAGTTTTCTGTTATAAAACAAGACATATGATTTCCCCTCACACACAGATACTTGTTTTTTGTATATATTCTTTTTATATTTTCTTTTACATTCTCAGGCTATGTGGATTTTTACTGATCCAATGCCATTATGTTCTTTTAAATTGCATTAAACTACCTATCACAAAAATCTCCAATTTTATGTGCACATTTGAATGATGCTTTTAGTAAGTTTGCCAAGTTGTGCAACCATCCCAATAATCCAGTTTTAAAACATTTTCATCACCCCAATGAGATCCCTCATAACCATTTACAGTTACTTGCTGTTCCCACACCCAGGCTCTGGCAAGCTTTAATCTACTTTCTGCTTCCATAGACTTGTCTTTTTGAATATTTCATGTAGATCATAATATGTGGTCTTTTGCATATGATATTTTTCATTTAGCATAATGTTTTTAAAGTTCGTCCATGTTGTAAAAGTCTATATCAGTACCTCATTCCTTTTTATTGCTGAATAGTATTCCCTTATACAGATATGACACATTTTGTTTAATCCATTTACCAATTGATAAATATTTGGGGTGTTTCCACTTTTTGGCTATTATGGATAATACTGCTATGGACATTCCCATGCAAGTCTATTAATAATACTGCTATGAACATTTGTGCATAAGTCTTCATGTGGACATATGTTTTTATTTCTCTTCAACTCATTTTAAAGCAGAGAAAATGAAGAACACAGAGATAAAAGAAAAAGAGCCTTCTTGTTTAGACTTAGAGTAAGTTTATACAATGTTTTCAATTGTTTAAGGAACTACTGCACTTTAAGAAAAAAAACTTTTTTAGGGCTTCCCTGGTGGCGCAGTGGTTGAGAATCCGCCTGCAGATGCAGGAGACACGGGTTCGTGCCCTGGTCCGGGAAGATCCCACATGCCGTGGAGCAACTAGGCCCGTGAGCCATGGCCGCTGGGCCTGCGCATCCGGAGCCTGTGCTCCGCAATGGGAGAGGCCACAACAGTGAGAGGCCCGCATACCGCAAAAAAAAAAAAAAAAAAAAAAAAAAAAAAACTTTTTAAATATAAGATAACATGCACATTGAAGAAAATTTGGGAAATAAAGAAATATAGCACCTATCAACCCAACATTCAGACATGATCACTACTGAAATGTTAATGACTTTTCTTTCAGTCTTTTTATTTGTTTGTTTGTTTGTTTATTGGCTGTGCCACGAAGCTTGTGGGATCCCTTAGTTCCCCAACCCAGACCCTCAGCAGTGAAAGCACAGCGTCCTAACCACTGGACCACTAGGGAATTCCCCAGTCTTTATTTTATACGTATGTATTTTTACACAGTTTATCTCATACTGTATATGCAGTGTTTTATCTTGCTCTTTAAATGAGTATTTTTTTAAAAAAAGAGAATTTCACATAAGCACATTTAAATGACTGTATAATATTCCATCATATGTGATACACCATCTTTTATTTAACCATTTCCCAATTGTTCAACATTTAGATTCATTTATTGAGTAAATAGTTATTGAATGCCTAATGTGTACCAGAAACTATACTTCACATAGTTTCTGGTATATACTATATACTACAGTATATACTAGTATATACTATAATCACTGTCTTCATGGAATTTATAGTCTAACATATCACTATTATAAATAATGTGATTAAAATCCTCAACACAAACCTGTATTCTCATTTTATATTAATTTCTTAGGACCAAGCCTTAAAGGTAGAATTTTGGGGTGAAAGAACATTAATATTTTTAAGACTCTTAAGAAATATTGACAAGTTGTTGCCCAGAAAGGTCATACAAATTTACATTCTTACTGGCAGTGTATAACAGTAGCCATCTCACCATTTCTTTGTCAATGCTGCATTTTTTTAAAAAGATTTTTTGATATGGACCATTTTTTAAGTCTTTATTGAGTTTGTTACAGTATTGCTTCTGTTTTGTGCTTTGGTCTTTTGGCCACGAGTAATGTGAGATCTGAGCTCCCCGACCAGGGATCGAACATGCACCCCCTGCATTGGAAGGCGAAGGCTCAACCACTGACTGTACTGCCATGGAAGTCCCAATGCTGCATTTTTAACAAAGCTTCCAGCTGCTTCAAAATCTTTTTGGAAATGGACAGGAATATTTCCATATTAATAAAATTCAACTCTTCTATCTCCCATTTTCAAACTTCTATTTATTCACTACTACAAAGTCATCTTCTTTAGCTGATAACACAGCTAAAGAAAACTTTGATGACTAACAAATCTTGTATAACAGAAGTTTTCCCAAACACCTGTCCATGTAGCAATTTATTTTCTTAATAAAGATCTTTTCCCTTTGGAGATACCACTTACATTTGATACCTCTAGCATATTAAATAATTTAATATAATTTTCAAAATGTACTGGTAGTTAGGATTGTAATATTTGGGGGATGCCTTTTCTCTAAGATTGAAATTTGGAGGCAAGCTCTAGACAATTATCCAAGCAACTGGGGGAGCAATCTGAATGATTTCATAAGCTATAATAATGGTTCAGATATGATAATTTACAAAAGCTGAAGGCAACTTTTGTCTGCAGCTACAGAGTGGTTTCTCTAGTATCCTGACTGAGCTTTCTTTTGATACTTCAGAACTGTCCATAGCTTCAATTCGCAGTCCCAACAGACTTATGGAATTCTTTATCAAAACAATAACCAACATATGGGGGGCAAGGAGAGAAATTAGTGAGGACCTCTGGAATCAAATGAATTTAAAAGCAGACGAAACAAATACATGACTTATTCTATGTCAACATTCTAAAAAACAGAATAGTATACTTCACTGAATGGTTATAGAATCACTAGTTCAAGTTGAAAGAAACCTCACAAATCTGTAGCCCAACCCTCTCTTATTTTACAACTACAACACATGAAAATGAAATGAAATGACCTATCTGTGGTCCCACAGTAATGCATAAAAGAGACAGAACTTTAACCAAGGACTTTTGCTCCAAAATCATGCAACAATTTTGACTTCTCAGCAAGCTCTGGTTTTTTTTTTTTTTTTTTTTTTGGCCTTGCCACACAGCATGCAGAATCTTAGTTCCTGCACCAGGGATCAAGGCCCATGCAGTGGAAGCACGGAGTCTTAACCACTGGACCACCAAGGAAGTCCCTCAGCAAGCTCTTAAAATGATATTCTACCTGTAAAGGAAATGGTAAATAACAGTAGCTACCATTTACTTTATTAAATATTTTCAATGTAAAGGCTCTTTGTATAAACTTTCTCACTTAATCCTCACAGCCTCCCTATGGTATGTGGCAAATGAGGAAAATGAACTAAGAGCAATTAAGTGATTTGCTCAGAGTCACACAGTTAGGAAGTACTATACACAAGGACTGGAACCTAGACTGTGCTACATGAAGTGTAGTCTGTAAGACCAACTTATTAGAAATCAGAATTTCAGGCCCCACCCAGACTTATTGGTCACAGTCTGCCCTTTAAAAAGATTCTCCAGTAATTCATATGCAATTGAAGTTTGAGAAGCAATGGTAAAACCCAAAGCTTAATTTTCTTAACAATTTCACAATACTACCTCAAACGTTTGGAAAAGTCAAGGAGACTATTAAAAATAATTGTGTAGACATCACATAACCAAGAATTAAAGACAACCCACTGCTTTAAGAACTTTTAAACATTAACATTCAACTCTAAAAGGAAAACTGCAAATGACCAGTATCTAAAACCTGCAGAGCACACGATGTTCAGTACCATCAAATGGTATATTTCTATCAATTCCAACAAAATTTTAATCTACAAAAGAAATAAAATTTTAATCTACAAAAGCAAAGAAATTCTGATATTGTTATTAATGGGAATCTCACAAATATGTGAAAACCTGGTGAGTTTATGGGGAAAGCTTCAATTCTCAATTTTCTATCTAATTTCCCTCCCTTCACATGGGAGGAAGGAGAAGAGTAACTCCCATTTGAGAAAGAATTGAAAAACCATAAAGTGTTGCATCTAAGAAAAATGATCACAAATATATTCAGATGGTGTTCTCATTAGGTAATAAGGACTAAAAGAACATTTAAAACCTGACAGCAAGTTGAATACAAAACTCCCAACCCTTGCCCATAGGAACACATTCAAGTTTAGTCTTCTTGCCATGATCCCTCCAAAAGAAACAACTTGATATTTTTGAATCTATAAACAACACATGGAACTTGTAAAGTACAGCATAAATAATAAGCAAAAATTATTTGCCAGAACTTACAGCGAAAAAGCTATGAGAAGGGGAAAAAGGGGCTCTAAACAGTACAATTAGTGTTACAAAGTTATATTAACACATAAATAATTTCCGTGGCAGGTCATAGGATTCACATGCATATTTTATCAACTGTAAGAAATAATTTTTCAATCTGACCCTGATCCTTCTGTATACTTTGAAGTCTGCAAATCAGCAGTATAGCCTATAAGTTTAAAGAAATTTAGAAAGAATTGTGAAGTTAAAAGGTACTTTTGATGTTTGTTCTTTTTCTTCCATCACAAGGGCATTCGATACAACCACCACAACCACTGATGAGTGGAAAATGTTAATGCCCAAGAGACTTCCATAGCAGGCATACATATTCATTTAACCCTTTAAGACCACTGCCTGTCATAGGCCAGAGGTTACCTCGATGCCTCAACGTCCTAAGTTCCTAAGCCCTGTAAACCTCCCCCCTTTTTAATAACTCTCTCATTATTGTCACTGAGCCTCTTTCCCACCTACCCCCACAATCAGTCCCTAACTTCTCTTCCTGCCTTGTCACCCCTCATTTCACACAGTGTTTCAGGTTGAACCTTCTGAAGCACAGGTCACATAACAGTACTCTGTGCTCAAAAACCTTCAGTGGCTCCCTTTATCTACAAAAGGAAATTCATATGCACAATCTGACTCTTAGGACTTTTTATAATATGGCCCAAATTACCTTGTCCATTTATTTTCCACACTTCCTCCACACCAACCTTAGTTTCAGGTCTGAACTCCTTGCTATTTTCCACCTCACAGCTTTTCCCTTCCTTGACTTCACTAACAGCAAGCTGGACTAACTGAGTTTGAATCCCAGATTGATCCCTTACTAGCTGCACAGCTTTGGGAAAGTCATTTAACCTCTCTGTGCCTCAATTTACTCATGTGTAAAATAGCAACAGTATCCAAATCACAGGGATGATATAAGAAACACTGGAGTTAATAAAGCATATGCCAAGCATTTAGAACAGTCCCTGGCACAGATTAAATATTATATAAGGTTAGCTATTGTTATTGTTACCATATTATTTTCTTCCTAAAATCTTGAATGTTTACCATCACTCTCCCCTTATTCTCAGATGTGAATGCTTTTCTCCCCCCACCTCTAAGCTCAAACCCACTCTTCAATATCCAGCTCAAAGAAGACCTTTTTCACGAATTCATCTCAACTTCTCTTAAGGAATGCTTGGCATTTAGTAGGCAATGAAATTTATTTGTTGAAAGAATAAGATTTAGCATTGACCATGCCACATTGTAAATGCCTGTAAATGTCTGTGTGCTCTACTGATATTTAAACTCTTTGAGGGCAACTACGGCCATAACCCCAGCATTGGCTCAATGCCTAGTCCCTAGTGTCCTTAACATATATCCATTATATGAACAAATAAATGAAAGTTGAACTCCTCTAGCATCATATTTGTACTTGTCATATGTTCAACTTCATATTAATCATGGTATATTATTTAATATATATATAATATTAATATATTGTATTACTTGAGGTAAGATCCATATCTGATTTGTATTTAGATCCCCAGCTACTGGCATACACTCATATATACTAGGTACATAATTTTTTTTAATGCATAGATTTTAAAAATTTATTTATTTATTTTATTATTTGTTTTATTTTTGGCTGCATGGGGTCTTCGTTGCTGCACACAGGCTTTTCTCTAGTTGCGGTGAGCGAGGGCTACTCTTCATTGCGGTGTGCAGGCTTCTCATTGAGGCAGCTTCTCTTGTTGCGGAGCATGGGCTCTAGGCTCACGGGCTTCAGTAGTTGTGGCACGTGGGCTCAGTAGTTGTGGCACACAGGCTTCAATAGTTGTGGCACATGGGCTTCAGTAGTTGTGGCTTGCAGGCTCTAGAGTGCAGGCTCAGTAGTTGTGGCACACGGGCTTACTTGCTCCACGGCACGTAGGATCTTCCCGGACCAGGGCTTGAACCCGTGTCCCCTGCATTAGCAGGCGGATTCTTAACCACTATGCCACCAGGGAAGCCCCCTAATTTTTTAAAAAGGAAGAATGGAAGGAGACAGGGAAGGAAGGAAGGGAAGGAGGGAGGGAGGGAGGGAGGGAGGGAGGAAGGAAGGAAGGAAGGAAGGAAGAAACAGAGAGAGAGAGAGGGAGGGACGGAAAAAAGGGAAGGAGGGAATGTGTCAAACACTAGCGCTAATGTATTATATGAATCATTTCCCTTTTGCTGATTCCCACTGTCAGAATGTCTCCATCCAGACTGATAGAAAATTCACTATGCCATAAAAATTAATTTTGTTATGCAAGATTTCTCTACATTCCAAAAGCATATGCCAGCCACACTGCCAAGGGTTTTTTTTACAAACTCCTCTCTCTAGTGTCTCCTTATAGAAAGAAAAAAGTAGCATGGCGGGTAGGTCTCCAATAAGCAGTAGAACTGTCAAAGATTTTTTTCTGTTCATTTTCCTTATGAACAATCCTTATGGTTTGTGTCAGTCCCATGGCTCAAAGTTAGAGCAGGAATTTCTCCCTTTCCCCCATCCCCACAGTGAAATTCAAGCATCCTCCTTCCTCTGGAATGCTTCTTGGTATCAGCTAAGCAAGATTGTAATAGTCTCCAGAGCTCAATAAAGACTATGCCAACCAGGAAAGAGAAGGGCGCGGGAGGGAAGGCTCCACAGCTCTACTCTGCCCAGAATCCCACTCCCCGGCATGGCTGCCCTCTGACATGGTTCTCCCTTCTGGTCACTATCACCAAGTCAGAAGGCAGAGGCCAAGAACATACCCAAGAGCTTCCAAGCAGAGTTCTCAGGTCACAGCCTCCTCAGGAACTCCAAGAACAGCTGGGCCTGTCTGACGTAGTCAAAATAATGTTCAGGGCTTCCCTGGTGGCGCAGTGGTTGAGAATCCGCCTGCTGATGCAGGGGTCACGGGTTCGTGCCCCGGTCCGGGAAGATCCCACATGCCGCGGAGCGGCTGGGCCCGTGAGCCATGGCCGCTGAGCCTGTGCGTCCGGAGCCTGTGCTCCGCAACGGGAGAGGCCACGACAGTGAGAGGACCGCGTACCACAAAAAAAAAAAAAAAAAAAAAAAAGAATGTTCAAGCAAGACAAGAAGGAAATGCGTTACTTGTTTCCATATTAGTATCTGACCTGTAGCCAAGGCATTGTAAGGAAAAGTGATAGAAAATTTCAAGAAATTGTCTACAATGAAAATTGCTGGGAACGTGGAGAAGATGGCGGAAGAGTAAGACGCGGGGATCACCTTCCTCCTCACAGATACATCAGAAATACATCTACACGTGGAACTTCTCCTATAGAACACCCACCGAACGCTGGCAGAAGACCTCACACCTCCCAAAAGGCAAGAAACTCCCCACGTACCTGGGTAGGGCGAAAGAAAAAAGAAAAAACAGAGACAAAGAAGAGGGACGGGACCTGCACCAGTGGGAGGCAGCCGTGGAGGAGGAAAGGTTCCCACACACTAGAAGCCCCTTCGCGGGCCGAAACTGCGGGTGGCGGAGGGGGGAAGCTTCGGAGCCGCGGAGGAGAGGGCAGCAACAGGGTGCGGAGGGCAAAGCGGAGAGATTCCCGAAGAGGATCGGTGCCGACCAGCACTCACCAGCCCGAGAGGCTTGTCTGCTCACCCGCCGGGGTGGGCGGGGCTGGGAGCTGAGCCTCGGGCTTCAGTCGGATCCGAGGGAAAGGTCTGGAGTTGGCAGACGGAAAACAGCCTGAAGGGGTTAGTGCACCACGGCTAGCTGGGAGGACGTCCAGCTGAAGTCTGGAGCTGCTGAAGAGGCAAGAGACCTTTTCTTCCCTCTTTGCCTCCTGGTGCACGAGGACAGGAGTTTAAGCGCGCCGCTCAAAGGAGCTCCAGAAACGGGCACGGAGCTGCCGAAGAGACAAGAGACTTTTTCTTGCCTCTTTGCTTCCTTGGGCGCGAGGAGAGGGGATTAAGGGCACCGCGTAAAGGAGCTCCAGAAACGGGCGCGAGCCGCGGCTGTCGGCACGGACAGTAGAGACGGGTGTGGGACACTAGGGTTGCTGCTGCTGCCACCAAGAGGCCTGTGTGCGAGCACAGGTCACTGTCCACACCGGCCCTCCCGGGAGCCCGTGCAGCCCGCCACTGCCGGGGTCCCGAGATCCAGGGACAGCTTCCCTGGGAGAACGCACGGTGCGCCTCGGGCCGGTGCAGCGTCACGCCGTCCTCTGACGTCGCAGGCTCGCCCCGCATCCGTGCCCCTCCCTCCCCCCCGGCCTGTGCCAGAGCCCCCGAATCAGCTGCTCCTTTAACCCCGTCCTGTCTGACTGAAGGGCAGACGCCCTCGGCCGACCTACACGCAGAGGCGGGGCCAAGTCCAAAGCTGAACCCAAGGAGCTGTGCAAACAAAGAGGAGAGGGGGAGTTCTCCCAGCAGCCTCAGAAGAAGCGGATTAAAGCTCCACAGTCAACTTGAAGTGCCCTCCATTTGTGGAAAACCTGAATAGACAGCGAAATATCCCAAGTTGAGGAGGTGGACTTTGGGAGCAAGATATACTATTATTTTCTCC